>NC_066879.1:16700638-16758138 GCF_022985175.1 Labeo rohita | reverse complement strand
ATTATTAAGTAGTTTCATTTTAAACATCTGCTTCAGATAGACAGACAGATAGATAGTCAGCTGCATTTCCTGATAAATAAATAATTTCAGCAAGGCCAGTGTCAGCTCTCTTCTCAATTAATTGCTTTTTCTCAGTTTAAATAAAATGGAAATACAAGAAGTCAGTCAGGGATTTTCAAAAAAAGGCTGTGAAACCTTCAAGCATTCAAGGTGTCATGAGTCATCGAACTGAGAGGGTTGTTTACCCAGACAATTAAACTGTCATTACGTCTGGTGAAAGATAAAATGGCAGCGTTGAGTTCGAATGGAGGTAGAGCGTTTATTCTTGGCTACTTGGGAGTATTGCAACAAATTGAAATTAACCGTGTGTAATACGCTGACAAGATGCATTTTAATGTGCCATTAAGACGCCGCCATTTCCTGTATATATTAATTCTGGGATTAATTAGATTATGTCAAGTGCTTTATTAGGGGGAAAAAAAATGCGGGGACCCCTACGATATGTCACACTTGTCCCAATAAAGGAGGCACCTTTACAGGTCTTGTAATTTCCTCGTTGTTGTTTCCCAACTAATCCGCCAATATAAGCAGCGCGACACTTCAATCTAAACTTAACAGGCAGGAGATGAGCGGAATATTGGATACAGAGAGGTGATTAGAGGTCATGTGATGTCACTGTCAGCAAGCCAATGACCTCTGTCACAGCGTCTGCCATTTAAATGTCAAAATGTGCATCCGTGTCGGATGGCCATCATCTCTCTCTTGCCCACATTTGCATTTCAGAGAGTCCCTGTTCGCTGTCACAAAAAAAAAGTAAAAAAAAAAAAGAGAAGAAGACCTCATGCACCACCGTACTGGGCATCTCTTCAAACGGCCCCCGCACATGTGTGCCCCTGCCAGATGCTAATTCACAGCAATTAAAACAGATATCACAGACACTTACTCGATCTGAAATTGATGAGCGGGATGCTAAATATACAATGAAATGAGTGAGATGTTTGTCACGTCGCAGCGAGAGTGATGTTTGTCCTTTCTGACAGCGCTCAGAAATGTTTCCGAGCTTGAAATCAAGCAGCATCTTTGATGCTTCAGAGTTGAAAAATAGTTCACGAGGGTTGTGCTGCATGGGAAATAGAGCTGAGACAGTGTGCATTTTAAAGTTAATTAGATGCATCTCAGAAGTTTGTCAAGAACACGCCCGGGTCGTTTTTAAAAATATAACATTAAAAAGTGTGTAAGTCACTCGTTTTTCTAAAGAAACATTGTCTAGCAGCAACACCACAGCAGGTAAAGGTACAGCCTCCCATGAGCCCACTGAGTTTTAACAGACCCCTAAAGCGTGCAATGGGTTTGGTGGAGAGTAATTGAGAATTATGTGAGGCAATGCCTCCATTGCGATATGATTGGATATCACTGGCTATGATCGGCTGTGATTGGTTCATGCGATAGATCTCACCTCTTCTAAACAACTCACACATGTAGATATAACCACTTTGGTACGTCAAAATAATACTTAAAATGGCATTAGAACATAATCTTTATTGTGTAATGAAAAAAATTAAATATTTGAAATTTAAATCTTTGCATCTGCGACCAATATTTTGTTTTGATGACTAAATACCCGAAAAATTCAAAAATAGTTAAAAATTGGCTGTTAAAAAAAATTGCTGAACATAAGTTCACAAATAAAATATGAAGAGTTCATTTGCAAAAACGTAACTCTGTTTTTAACAGTTTTCAAAAGTCATGTTTTTTCATTGTGCAGTCAATCTCAATCAAACTGCAGTTGGATTATTTTGAAAAATACAGCTAACACAATAAAACACAATAAAAAACATGATAACATAATAAAAAAAACATGATTTTTAAAAGTTATCTGTTTTTGCAAATAAACACTGTATATATTGTTTAAATTTTTACTGCCTTGAGTTATTATTTTGAAAAAAAAAAAATGTAAAATGCTTAAAAACACTAACTTGATATTAATACTTGGCTTTAATAAATAGAATATTGATTACATTGCTAATGTAAAAACATAAAATATAAAGGATTTTTTTCTTTTTCTGATTCTGTAAGTAATGTTTATTTAACCAAGAAAATGTGACTGGGACACAAATTTACATTTTTTTAATTTAAAAAATGATTCACCCAAATGTAGTACATATATAGTTAGTTTTTGTCATAATAAAGCAATGGAAAAAGATGCACACATCCAAAAGACCCAAAACCTGGGTTCAGAAGCAGGATAAAAAACAAACAAACAAGTAATAAACAAAACATTGAAACATTGTGTTGTTACTTGGAAAAATAAATGTTCTTGGAGCTATAATTTTCAGTGTGCACATTATATTTTTGTTGCATTGCCTTTAATTAATTTTTATTTTAATGAAAAAAAAAAATTACATTAAAGCAAAATTATTTGTTAAAAAATAAATTAAATATAAAGATAAAAATAATACATTTTTATATATATATATATATATATATATATATATATATATATATATATATATATATATTCAATGTATTTAATTACAGTTTATAGTTAAAAATCAGAACAAAATTGGCACTTTTTCAAGAATCACTTTTGTGAATAATGAGTTTTAAAAAATACTAGTAAAAGTGCATTATAGTAATGAGAATTTTGGTAGAAAATGTGCTTAATTGTCATGAAAGCAGTGTCACAATATAAAGAATTTGTGATGGTCCTAAAATAGGCTTTTATGCTAAATTTATGTTTTTTTTTTTCTGTTTGCTTTTCATGTGGAACTACATAGCCCATATATGTGAAAGCATATCTAAAATATGTTTGTTTAAAGAAAAAAAGGCTCAATAACAAATGCTGTCAACAGTATGAGGTCACATCCATTCATTCTCGGATGCGACACGTGTACTTACAATTTTAGGCAGGAAGTTTAAACTGGAAGTTTACCTTGAACAAACCAATAATGACACAGCATCAATCAACTCCAGCATCCAGCGCGTCTGCTGGGTCAAAACAGCGCTCGACGGCCACTTGCTGCTGCCTGTTTAATAGCTCTTTGATGAACTAATACTAAGCAACAAAACAGCGTCGTGCTTGTTCATATTTGTGAAGACAGCAAGACTTATTTCCTCCTGAATCTATTAGATCTGGCTGTGATTTCTCTGTGCACTTCATTAAAAGAGCTTTGAGGAGCACAGCTTGAGAGTGATGTATCGCTCGGCGCCCAGATTGAAGTCCCATACATCATTTTCATTGCGGTAGTTTTCCTTCATCTCACTCCTCTTGAGCGCGCCTACTAGATAATAAACTTTCTCGGAGAGAGTTATAATTCTCTGAGACAAATATGATATCTTTGGCTTTTGGAGAAGTTCCCTGTTTGTTCGAATGTCCGGCCAGCTCTAATGAAGAGGAGAGCTTTCCGCAACTGTCGAAAGTTGACTAACGCTCGCGTTGGTCCATTCCAGTCACGTAACGCATGCCGAACCCTCTGGCTCCCCCTCACTGCACATCACTAACGGGATTTCATATGCGTCCACTCCAATTGGCCGGATGGAGATGCTCTATTGCCTTCCCGAACCCCTGAGGCGAGCCAACTTTGGGCTATGTTTTAATCAGTGCTCAGCCCGTCCTGTTTACTCCCCTATCAGGAGAGCATCTATAAATACCTACTAGAATGAATAATTGTAGCCCTTGGTGAGTTTCCAAGGGCTTCCTACAAGACGAAAACAAAGCGGAGCGATATTAAAGTGGGAATATACTGTATCCATGGCTGTCTAGTTCAGGATGCAGTCGTCTTTACTCTATAAGTGCCCTGTCGGTGTCTCTCGAACTGTCTTGGATCGCACGTCGCCCTTTGAAGCGATGTAGCAATTACGTTGTCTCCCTTTGCCCGAGGACCCCAAATTAAAACGAATGAGCCATCAAAGTTCTCCGCCAAACCGTGGGACAGCGCCAGAGATGCATGGTGCTGTAGGTATAGGCTTTGTTTGGAAAGTCTAAATGACGCTGTTGCTGTTGTTGTTGTTATTGATGCAATCTTGTCTTCAAGCTCCCACGGTGGAGAACAAAAAGGAAAAAAGCGCCAGCAGATTTTCCGACCGCGCAGAGCTGTTATCCGACAAACTATCTTGCAATAACCACGTTGAAATCAATAGTGCTGGATCTGTTTTTCTTTCATCTGAAATGGCACCAAGCAAGTTTACTTTCTTTTGGGATCGCATGTCGAAGTAATCAATGGATGAAAACTGTATAATGTGTGCATTGATAGCCCAACAAGCACTGTACAATTTAGACGTTCACAACTGTCTATCAACTTTTCAAACCTCTCAGTTTTCATGTACGTAGACAGAAGTGCTGTCTGTTAATCGTACGGCATTGAAAATGCATTCACAGCTGATTTGACTTCCGTAATTTGGTGTGTTATATTGAGTGTGGCAGGAATTATGCATTTTTGTAGGCCAAAACCTGGAAACGACTTCGCATTTTAGCACTTATGGTTTCATCGCCTTGAAGTCTATGGGTTTTTTAATGTTTTTTTTGTTTTTTTTAATAAAATGCCTGAAATAGGATCTATGGGTAATACAAGCTCAAGATATGTTCACATTTGTAACCCTGGACCACAAAATCAGTCATAATGGATCATAAGGATTTTCATCAGAAAATCGATTTTAAAATAACAAATTTTATGATTTTATATATTATGATGGAAATATAAATACAAATGCTTTGCAATTTTATACAGGATTACAAAACACTTTGGAAATCATGCCAAATAGTGCAGAAAATTAACAACAGTTATGGCCGGATGGTCGCACCACATGACATTTTGACACTTTGAATACCAGAACATTTAAAACAATTAAAAAAAAAAAAAAAAGAAGCAATCTGACAGAAACATTTTTTGAAATTGAGATTTATACATTATTTCTAAAAGCTGAATAAATAAGATGTCCATTGATGTATGGTTTGTTAGGATAGAGCAATATTTGGTCTGAGATACAATTATTTGAAAATCTTTAATCTGAGGGTGCAAAAAAAAAAAAAAAAAAATATATATATATATATATAGAGAGAGAGAGAGAGAGAGAGAAAATCGCCTTTAAAGTTGTCCAAATGAAGTTCGTAGCAATGCACATTACTAATTAAAAATTAACTTTTGTTTTATTTAAGGTAGGAAATTTACAAAATATTTTCATGGATCACGATCTTTACTTAATATCCTAATAATTTTAAAAAACAAAAAATAATAATATCTGTTGTAATTGTTTAAACATTAAGAATGTTGCGTCCACATATCCTAATGATTTTTGGCATAAAATAAAAATCAATAATTTTGACCCGTACAATGTATGTTTGGCTATTCCTACATATATACCCGTGCTTAAGACTGGTTTTGTGGTCCAGGGTCACATTTTATTAGTAGTAGTTGCTAACATACAGGATTTCAGGAGCATAAAACATCATCGCTCCAATATTAATCAACTCACAAGTCGCTTTCACCGTCTCGTTGAGTCAATATTCACACTTTTACAAACAATTTTAAATTAGCTTGTGATGTTGGAAGTCATGCGAATGTGGTGTAGTTTATTTATAGTCTAGTGTTTACTTGCCAATGGTAGGCTTCAGAATCCTTAGAAGTTGTGTTCATTTGTTAAGATTATCAAGATGAATAAAACCTGTAAAAATCATAAACTTTTGTTGGCTGCAGAGCTTATTTTCTGAAATAAGACAAAAGCCAATGGTAAATTCCTACTGGGTTTTTATCAAGGGAACCGGGGTGATGCTAACTTCTCGGTTGGCCTACAAAAATATATCATCAGTACAGGGTGTTTGACAAAAATTGGACTTAATTTTATCCCAAAGGTAGCACTTCTTGAATCTAATCACTATTTTAACCAACATAAGGATATTTTATCCGAAGATGAAAATTCTGTCAATAATTACTCACCTTCATGTCATTCCAAACCCGTAAGACGTTCATCTTCCTTCATCTTCAGAACACTGAAGTTGATAGCTCTGTGTTTGTAAAATTTCACAAAAGATTCCTCTTTGGAACAACATGCACTGATGAATTGCACAATATAAGACTAGGAACGTGTGTTTGGAAAGTAAATAAGGTCCATTTTGACTTTAAAGGCCATCCTTAAAGGCACACCGTCTGCACAGTATAATCAACCTTCTGGAAAACTTCTCCAAATTGGTGTTTTGGTTGCTTAAAGCAATTAGTGAGTTTGACAAAGCCAGCTGAGCCGTTGATTACAGATATTTATAACAATGACAGAAACCTGGAGAGGAGACGGCATTCTCCTCTGCCTCCACGGAGAGGTCAGGACAGCTTTCTTCTCAAATTAATGGAGGAATTTAAGATTCACATGAAACGCTGGGATGCTGGAGTCACAAACAAACGCTAGAGGTCCAAAGAAACATCTCTAAAGTTTTCAAAAGGAACAGGTTGAAGTTTTGGAAGCACTGATACATCAAGCTTCCTCCATCCAAACTCTGGACATCAGGCTTTGTCTGAGATGGCAGATGTGAAGAGATCATAGGATAAAAAATGACAAACAATATAACAAAACCTATATTGACTGATGGAGTTGTGTTGGGTCTAGAAAAAAGTGGTGCAACTAACAACTGCTAGCCAATATTTATGATAGCATTTTAGTAAAAGCATGTTATTCCACATCTTGTATGCATGCATGCTATATAATGTGTAAAAAAGTTTCAAATGTAAGTATCACAATGAATCATTAATCATTAACAAACAGAACAATCAGAGTAGTCAGATTCGTAAACTAATGACTCTTACAAACTGATTCTAAACTGATTCACAAAATAATGACTCGTCTTTTTAATGAATCATTAACAAACAGCATGATCAGAGTAGTCTGATACACAAACAAATGATTCTTACAAACTGATTCTTTTAAAAGAGTCAGTAACATAGAGTATAATGGTATAAACTAATTCCCAAAATAATGACTCGTCTTTTTAATGAATCATTAACAAATAGCATGATCAGAATAGTCTGAGTAGTCTGATTCACAAACTAATGACTCTTACAAACTGATTCTTTTAAAAGAGTCAATAACATAGAGTATGATGGTTCAGACTGGTTCACAAAATAATGACTGGTATTTTTAATGAATCATTAACAAACAGCACAATCAGAGTAGTCTGATTCATAAACTGATGACACTTAAAAACTGATTCTTAAAAACTGAATCAATAACATACAGTATGAGTGTAGACTGATTCACAAACTAATGACTCTTCTTTTCAATGAATCATTAACAAACAGATACACAAACTAATGACTCTTACTGATTCTTTTAAAAGAATAAATAGCATACAGTTTGATGAGTGTAGACTGATTCACAAACTAATCACTCTTCCTTTATAATGAATTTTTAACAAACAGCATAAATCAGAGTAGTAAGATCCACAAACTAATGACTCTTACAAACTGATTTCTTTTAAAAGAATCAGTAACATACAGTATGAGTGTGGACTGATTCACAAACTAATGACTCTTATTTTTAATGAATCATTAAGAAACAGCACGATCAGAGTAGTCTTATACACAAACAAATGATTCTTACAAACTGATTCTTTTAAAAGAGTCAATAACATAGAGTATGATGGTGTAAACTGATTCACAAAATAATGACTTGTCTTTTTAATAAATCATTAACAAAGAGCATGATCAGAGTAGTCTGAGTAGTCTGATTCACAAACTAATGACTCTTACAAACTGATTCTTTTAAAAGAGTCAACAATGTACAGTATGTTTAGTGCAGTCTGATTCACAAACGAATGACTCTTACAAACTGATTCTTTTAAAAGAATCAATAACATACAGGGTGATGCTGTAGACTGATTCACAAACTAATGACTCTTCTTTTTAATGAATCATTAACAAACGGCACGATCAGAGAAGTCTGATTCACAAACTAAGGACTCTTACAAAGTGATTTTTTTAAAGAATCAATAACATACAGTATGTGTGTAGACTGATTCACAAACTAATGATTCTTAGCTGATTCTTTTTAGTGAATCAGCATCATATAACACAACCAGTGCTGTCTGATTTACAAATAATCTAATGAAAAGTTCTGAATATTTGGAACAGTCAACGAATCGTTCACTGAACAGAACTGAATAGGAATCATGTTTTGTGGCACACAAACACACACAGACACTCACACATTTATATCAGTATTTATGAGAAAGTATGTTTGTGAAAATGTATGTACGTACATGTGTGTTTATATGTATATTACATAGAAAGGTCAACTTCTTTTTCCCGGATACGTGTCTCATGTTAACAAATTCCTTTGGCCTTTCGGGCTTTTCTGACCAATGTACCCTTTTTCTCCAAACACAGGTGGGCCAATGAGGCAAATTCCCCTTCTCTCAGCAAACGCAGGTGGGGCAAAAGACCAATCCACCAACAACAAACAGGTCTATCGGTCTGGGAACGGACGTCCGTGCCATATTTGAGCTTTCTCAGGTAGATCAAACAAAACAGCTTAACAATGAACAATCCTGAGAGAAAAGACAGAGAAAGGTCACATTTGGAAAATATGTAATTCCCGTTTATACGAACGTGATCGGCCTATACTCCCAACGCACAGTGCGACAGCCGCTCCGTGAGCGGTAAAAATGGTGTTTCAAAAAAACTAAAACAATAGACCCCTCAGACTTACCTGCGCATTCTTAGAGGATTAGCTTGCACGGTGAGACGCTAGGCCGACCTAGGAGAGGAAGAGGGGGCCGTGAAGGCTTTTAATCGATTCCCAGGCTGTCGGGACCACCGGCCTCACACAAGGGAGCTATTATGAACGTTACCTGCTTTCCAGTACCCAGAGGCTCAGTTCAAAGGGTCTTGAGATGGACTTTCAAGCCCGGTGGGGAAGTGTCACCCTACACCGCTGTGAACAGAGCGCGGGTTTTGATGATCCGAGGGCGAAATATCAATGGGACGCGCAGCAGCTGTAATCGTGCACTCGCCGCCCAAACGACAACGCAGGGTGCTAGAGGTCAGACGAGGATAAGACCGCTCGAAATGGGGTTTTAATAAGTCTGTACAGATAGGGAGGTGATTAAAAGTGGAAGTGGATGAGATACATTTGTAAAGCGCCGCACTGGCAATGGTTTACGCCTCGGGTTATATCTTAAAAGAGTGACTCACAAGCGGCTGAATGCTATAAATGAAGTTCGATATACGGTTACTTGACTTGAATGCAGTGCGTACCTTCAAAGCATTTCCTAAAACAACACTATTGAAGAGATGATTAAGGTGTTTCTCTCATTTCCCTACATCATCTTGTGTGCTGTTCTCTTAGCCGTTATACTTTGAGGAAGAGGAAGTGCTAAAGTGCACTAGAGTTTCTTTGAGGTTAGATTAATTGGTGCAGAACTTGTACTAAAGATTTTCGGATGTTTCAACCATGTGTGAAACCCTCATTATAATGTTTATGTCAAAACTCTAACAGGACTTTTCCTTGGTTTCTGTCTGCGGATGAAGGAAAACATGATCAAAGTGTGACTCGCACTAACCAAATCCCACCAGAGATGTCGGATACAAAGGAGGATTGAAGTAAAATTCTTTCTTTAAAACAAAACAAAAAAAAAAGGCTAAGGAAACTGAGGTGCCAACATGTTAGGAGCAAAAAATCCCGAAAAACAAAAGGTTGCATCAATAGTTCATGGGATTTTTCAAGGTTTGTCTTTTTATATCCTTTGCCTTATATTTACCTCTGTTGTCAAAGGATTGCTGTTCTCCTGCTACGATTCAAACACCTCAGAGATGAAGAGGATCCAAGATGGAAGCTTTAGTTGATGCTGTCATATCCGTGTAGCACTGCGGGTTCAACTCAAGGTTACCAGGTTCTCAGTGGCATCATTGCACCTGCCACAGAAAGAAGTAGTCATGGATTTAACATTGTCCACAAACCGGTATCCCGCAGGGTTCTGTCAGCGGACCACTATCGTTATCTTTTCTAACAGTTTGGCTTTGTTCGTAAACTGAGTGGTGTAAAATTTTAAGAGTGCTATGAGACATGAAGGTAGACTAGGAGGCTCTGGGAAAACCAGAGATAGGTCATTTGGAAGCATTATAGCTATACCACTTCCTCCCTCAGGTGAGAAAAGGCTTTTTTTCCCCTTCCTTTAATTGTTGTTTCACACCTACAATTCACACATACCAAATATTTTCACATTAACTTCACTCTCGATAAACAATGTTGGGAAAGCCTGGTGACCTGTAAAACACAGCTGTAACTTTTTTTCTTGTGCAATGCTATATCTTCTCCTAAATCATAAAAAAAAACCCTTCCCATTTACCCAAAAATGAACATGTTTATTATTTATTTTCTGTGGAGCACTGAATGAAATATTATGCAGAATGTCTGTGCTGCTCATTTGAATTTTTGGACCATTTATTTCACTTCTGTAATCAACCGTATTCATGAGCAAATATGGATAATTAACAAGAACAAAAATGTGGGGTTTGAAAAGTAGGCCACACCAGAAAGTGAAGGTTTGAGAAGTGAAGTTGTTTTAGAAGCATTTTTGATTTAATATTATAAAGATTTAATGTTGACAAAATTGTTAGTGTGTGCAAAATGAGATTTGACACCAATAGCGGAGAGCATTTTTAGCGAATAAGTTTTGTCTGTCTCTCCAATCAAAAGATTTGTGAACCCACATCAAAGTCCTAATCTGCATAAAATGATTTGAAAACCCTCACCGAAGTCCCAATCTGAATCAAAAGATTTGCAAACCAACACTGAAGTCACGATCTGAATCAAAACATTCACAAACCCGCTCTTAAGTTCCAATTTAAATAAAATGATTCGTGAAACGCGCTCTGAAATCTAAATCAAATGATTCACTATCCGTGCTCCGAAGTTCCGATCTGAATCACAAATCATCATTTCAGATCGGGACTTCAGAATGTGAATTGCGAATCATTAAATTTTCAAAATGATTCACGAAGCCGCTTTGAAGTCCTGATCTAAATCAAATAATTCACAATGCATGATTTGATTAGAGCACTTCAAAACAGTGAATCATTTTGCGACGCAAATGGTTTAACTAATTCAGAGTTTAGAAAAGCTCAGTGCTTTTTACAAGCGAGGCCGGAATCTTAAAGTGAATGGCTTTTTTGGTCTTTTGTTTGGCAGTGAATCACTTGAACTCAATGACCGAAGTTCCAGCGTAAATGACTCACTCAGCTAAATCTGTTTGTTCCTCTGGTTTTCGTGTCTTCAGCCATGTTTCCTCAACACTGTCAGTACTACTACTGACTTAGCTGGCTAGTTTTGTGACATTTACTGAAATTAGTGGAAAATGTGTTTACTAATAAAATATTAATATTTCTATTCCAAAGATAACGTCCAACACAAATCATGAATTGACGTTTAGACCCTTTTTTACTTCTGTAATCAACCGTTATGAGCAAATATGGATAAATAACAAGAAGAAAACTGAGAAGTTTGAAAAGTAGGCCACACCAGAATTCAGACAGTTTAAAAATGAAGGTTTGAGAAGTGAAGTTGTTTCAGCAGTATTTTTGATTTAATATTACAAAGGCAATCACAAGAACATGTATTATAAAAGACTGATTTCATATTGACTAAGTCGTTAGTCAGTGCAAATGAAATTTGAACATTTCCAGCGAATAACTTACGTAAATAGCTTTTTTCTGTTCCTCCAATCAAAAGATTTGTGACCTGCACCAAAGTCCCAATCTGAATCAAATGATTTGCAAACCCTCACCCAAATCCCAATCTGAATCAAAAGATACACAAACTGACATTGAAGTCACGATCTAAATTAAATGGTTCGCTATCTGCACTCTGGATTTCCGATCTGAATCAAAAGAATGGCAAACCCGCTCTGAAGTTCCAATGTAAATAAAATGATTCGCAAAGTGCAGTCTGAAGTCTGGATCTGAATCAAATGATTCGCGATCCGTACTCTAAAGTTCTGATCTGAATCGCAAATCATCATTTCAGATCAGGACTTCAGAGTGCGAATCGCGAATCATTACATTTGCAAAATGATTCACAAACCCACTTTGAAGTCCTGATCTAAATCGAATAATTCACGATGCACGATTTGATTAGAGCGCTTCGAAACGGTGAATAATTTTGCTTTGCAAATGGTTTAACTGATTAGAGGTTTAGAAAAGCTCAGCGCTTTTTAAAATCTTTACAAGCGGGGTCGAAATTTGAAAATGAATGGCTCTTTTGGTCTGGTCTTTGCTAGTGGATCACTTGAACTGAATGACCGAAGTCACGAGTTTGAATCAATCGGAGCAGTTCCAGCGTAAATGACTCACTCAGCTAAATCGGTTTGTTCCTCTGGTTTTCGTGTCTTCAGCCTTGTTTCCTCAACACTGTCAGTACTACTACTGACTTAGCTGGCTAGTTTTGTGACATTAACTGAAATAATAAAAAAAAATATGTTTACAAATAAAATATTCATATTTCTATTCCAAAGATAACATCCAACACAAATCATGAATTGACGTTTAGCCCCTTTTTTACTTCTGTAATCAAACGTTATGAGCAAATATGGATAAATAACAAGAAGAAAAATGTGGAGTTTGAAAAGTAGACCACACCAGAATGCAGCCAGTTTAAAAGCGAAGGTTTGTGAAGTAAAGTTGTTTCAGAAGCATTTTTGATTTAATATCATAAAGGCGATCACAATAAGACCAAGAACGCGTATTATAAAAGATTGATTTCATGTTGACTAAGTTGTTAGTCGGTGCAAATGAGATTTAAGACCTAGCGGAGAACATTTCCAGCGAATAACTTACGTAAATAACTTTTGTCTGTTCCTCCATAAAGCTACTGCAAGGGACCAGAAGACTTGGAATTTAATGAACGAGTTGCATTAACTACTTTTATGGTGCCGCTTTGTCATTTCGGGTGAGTTAGGTGAGTAAATGACAACATAATTTTCATTTTTGGGTGAACTATTCCTTTAACCTTTCCCGATTACATACTTCAAGAGTTTTATAACTTTCACAGAGCGTTAATTCCCATTAAACTCTGACAGGCGCTGTTGGGAAGCTGATTGTGAGCCGGGCACAGTAGAAATAGCGAGAGCAGCAGCCTCGGCCCTGACATCTGCCCAGCTCCTAAACACTCCTCGCCCCGCTGTGTCCTTCTGTTCGCCAGACCTCTGTCCTTCAAGTCTACAGCAGCGAGATTCAAGATGACGACCTCCTGCGAGATCCAACTGCAGGTAACTGGCTGTGAAACCCTCCTTGTGCTCTTGAGCAGTCTATTTCTGACTTAATAGTAGATATTGTTTAACATGCTTATCATCTGAAATGATTTGGAGCTGATGAATAAATGAGATACAGGAAGGCCGCTGTGAGGAGTCCGCCGAGACTCAGTCTCAAACAAAGCTGGAATTAGTGTCATCATAACGTTCTGTACCGTGCGCTGAAAAATGTGAGCATCACTGCCTCATTATCTGCAATAAGCGTCAATTAACCACTCTGTAACGATACCGCTAGCACACATGCCAATAAGGCCAATTTAAATAGGCCTATTAAAAGCAAAATGATATGTGTTTATGATAATATGTTGTGGATTGAATACAATTCAACACTCTGTTATATAGTTTTTTTAAAAAGTTGTGAACATAAACAAGGGTTTTGTTATGTCCAAATTAACAATAAAAAACTATGTTAAATAGCCCGAAGACTGCAGCTAAAATTCTCAGTAGCTGGGATTATTTTATTAGTTTTAGGAACGGTAACATAAGGGCGTAGATTTGATTTTGGCATGGGTGGGGACATAATGGCAGACAACAGACGTTTAATTGTTTGATCAGAAATTATTGCTGCGGGACAATTTAGTTGCTGGATATTGATAGGGACATAGCGTCCTTACTAAATTCTACGCCCTTGAAAATCATAACAAGCAATGTCCAACTTTGGAACCTGTAGTTCTTCACTTGTCAGTCACTTGTTTGCCAGTGTACCCACATACAGAAATTTTGGTCGGATTTTTTAATGTTTCATTTTGTAAGTGACTTTTCTTTGGATTGTTTGACTACTCGAAAAGAATATAGGACAATATAACTTCATTTGTGTTTACTGCTAGCTAAATTTCACATACATTTAAAGGGGAAGTCCACTTTCAGAACAACAATTTACAAATAATGTACTCACCCCCTTGTCATTCATGATGTCAAGTCTTTCTTTCTTCAGTCGTAAAGAAATTATGTTTTTTGAGGAAAACATTTCAGCATTTCAGCAAAAAAAAAACAAAAAAAAAAACATGGTTACCACACTTTTGCTGTAATAAATAATGCTTGATTTTCTTAAGGGATTTGTATTTGTGTATTCATTCTTTCTTTCTTTCTTTCGGCCTTTTGGTTTTTTTTTTTTTCTAACTGTACAGCCTTGATGGTTTTGGACAGTTTATTAAAAAAAAAAAAAATCATATGATCTGCAAACCCGCATCGAAGTCCAATCCGAATCAAATGGTTCACACTCTGTGCTCTGAATTTCCGATCTGAATCAAAAGATTCACAAACCTGCTCCAAAGTTCCGATCTAAATCTAATTATTCGCAATCTATTGTCCTGATCTGAATAATTATTCGCGAAACGCCATCTCATATGGTGTGCGAATAATACAATTTGCGAAATGATTCACAAACCCGCTCTGAAGTTCCGATCTGAATCAAATGATTCGTGATACACACTCCTGTAGTCCTGATCTGAATCAAATGATTTGTGAGCTCACTCTAAAGTTCCAATCTGAATCTAGTGATTCGCAAACCCACACTGAAGTCTGATCTGAATCAAATGGTTCACACTCTGTGCTCCGAATTTCTGATCTGAATCAAAAGATTCTCAAACCTGCTCTGAAGTTCTGATCTAAGTCAAATGATTCACAATCCATTGTCCTGATCTGAATAATGATTTGTGAAACACCATTTCATATGGAGCGCGAATAATACAATTTGCTAAATGATTCACAAACCCATTCAGAAGTTCTGATCTGAATTAAATGATTCATGATACATGCTCCTGTAGTCCTGATCTGAATCAAATTATTTGTGAGCCCACTCTGAAGTTCCAGTCTGAATCAAATGATTTGCGATACATGCTCCCTAAATCCTGATCTGAATCAAGTGAGTTGTGACCGTGCTCTGAAGTTCCGATTTGAAAAATGATTCACGGACCTTCATTTCAAATCAGGACTTTGGAGTGTGGAACCCGCTCTAAATCAGTTGATTTGCAATACACGCTCGGAAGTCTCGATCTGAATGAAATGATTCACAATATGCGATGTTCCAGTCTAAATAAAATGATTTGCGAACCTGCTCCGAATTCATGAGTTTGACTCAGTCTGACTTTTAGCATAAATGACTCACTCAGCTGAATCAGTTTGACTGTTCCTCCAGTTTTCACGAACCTGTCAGTACTACTATTACTGGCTTAGATTGCTAGTTTTATGAAATTAACTGAAATAAGCAAAAAAAAAATATAATGTTTATGATAATGTTTATAAATGAGTTTGTAGTGTAATTCACTGTAATTCACTGGTGACAGTTTAATTAAAATTTTATTTAAATCTTTTAATTACTTTTTTAAATATATACATAAAGTAACTATGTGTAAATAAATTAAATGGAAAAATAATTAATGATTTTACATACACACACACATGTATAAGGCCTCTCTTTCCGTAAAAAAGAATCCTAAAAAAGCTGGAAGGTGTTACAAGTTGGTATGCAACTGGGAGTTAAATCTGAAATTTTTGAGTGTTGTGCAATATTAATATATTTACATATATTTGCATACTTTGCAAAGCCATTAAAATGATTAATGTGCAGATTACAGTACAACTGTGCTTAATACATTTTAATGTGGAAGGGACAGTGAAACATTCAGCTGAACTTTAGCTTTGGTCCATGTTGACTTAATGTTTTATTTTTGTTTGACGCATATTTTCATCTTTTTCATAAAATTAGTTCCAGATCAAACAATAATTGGCAGACCCCCTGCAGTAGCACTGCGGACCCCCTGTCGAAGACCCCTAAGGTAGAATTTTTATGTTCTAGTTTATGAGCTGACTAAATATACTTAAGATTTTTGCCTGCAGATCATAAAATGGAAGAAAAATCCCATTGAGAAGAGAATTCAAGCCTTGTCTAGAGACCAGAGATTTTTGCGATGAACCAAATAGCAATCACACCTTGCTATTGTGTCAAACGTTCAGAAGGTGTTAAAATCTGGTTTGGTTCTGATTGGTATTCAAAAGAATAGAGGAAAGCATTTCATTTGCTGTTTTTGTTTGTTAAATTCTATGCAATGATCCCTGTCATTTGACAAAATGTTGTGGTTTTGGATTTGTGCACATATAGGTCTGCCAGGAAGAAAAATCATTACGAAAATCATTGAATCATTACTCACTGGCCTTGAAATTTTGTTTCTCCAGCTATTTTGACAGTAACTCCAGAACACTGGAATGATTAGCTGTCACAGTGTGTTCGGTAATGACATTCGTTGCGGTGCACCCTACATACTAATAATGCCAATAGTCTCATTGTGTTTAACGTGCCGTCCTGCATCCAATTTCCCACCAACAAAATCCTGTCATTGAGGATAAGTCCAATCTTCAAACCAATCAGCTATTAGTATATCCCCCCAGGGCCATTTGCATATTTATTGCCCAATCAAAGCAGCTCCTGTCATATCTCAAACATATGTTTGCCAGGCTGCACTCAAAGAATTCCCTGGCTATTTTAAATGATAGCTTTTTATAGGATTATGAAGAGGTCACAAATGAACTTTTAGCAATGTAAATAATCACTAGCATCTTGAAAAGCTTGAGAAAAGTAAATATATTAGATTCTGAAGGCTTATCTGCTGTGGACGTGTATGCATGCTAAATGGTTCTCGGGCAGTATGAATGAACTCCATGCTTCCTGATAACAAGCTTAAAGATGAATCAAGTCATTTGCATTTCTTGCAAAAATTGCCACTGCAACATATTTAAGTGGCTGCACATCTGCACTAAATGCAATAATGAGGCAGGTTTGCCAGAGCAGAATATGCTGTGTCTTAAGTGCATGACTGCATTGCTGGCGCCGACGTGTTTGCCTGATATGACGTGTCTGTTTAACTCAACGGACACAGTGGGTGAGAGATTGTGAGGAGCCTGATAAGTCATTTATAATGCCAACTACATTCATCTCAAGGGTACGGGTACTAGTAGAGTTAGACTGACGTGCGAGACTCCTGTGTTGCATGTCACTTAGATTTTTTGCTGAAAGGAAGGTGGCTCACACAAAAAGCTGTTTCCTTCCCTCTGAGTGCACCAGTGCAGAAACCGTGTCTCTGATACTGAATGTTCGAATGCAGAAATGCCATTTAAAGGAACAGTACTGCTAGTATGCATACTATGCATGCATATATGATCTAAGATCTAAGATTTCTTTATGTACACAAAAGGCCTATTTCTCTCAAATATTGTTCACAAATCTCTCTAAATCTGTGTTAGTGAGCACTTCTCCTTTGCCGAGATAATCCATCCACCTCACAGGTGTGGCATACCAAGATGCTGATTAGACAGCATGATTATTGCACAGGGAGCAATGCATGAGGGAGCATGCAATTGGCATGCTGACTGCAGGAATGTCCACCAGAGCTGTTGGCCGTGAATTGAATGTTCATTTCTCTGCCATAAGCCGTCGCCAAAGGCGTTTCAGAGAATTTGGCAGTGCATCCAACCGACCTCACAACCGCAGACCATGTGTAACCACACCAGCCCAGTATCTCTACATCCAGCATCTTCACCTCCAAGATCGTCTGAGACCAGCCACCCAGACAGCTGCTGCAAGAATCGGTTTGCATAACCAAAGAATTTCTGCACAACGGTCAGAAAGCTCATCTGCATTCTCGTTGTCCTCATCGGGGTCTCGACCTGACTGCAGTTTGTCATCGTAACCCACTTGAGTGAGCAAATGCTCACATTCAATGGCATCTGGCACTTTGGAGAGGTGTTCTCTTCATGGATGAGACCTGGGTTTCACTGTACAGGGCAGATGGTAGACAGCGTGTATGGCGCAGTGTGGGTGAGCGGTTTGCTGATGTCAACATTGTGGATCAAGTGACCCATGGTGGCGGTGGGGTTATAATATGGGCAGGCGTATGTTATGGACCACGAACACAGGTTAATTTTATTGATGGCATTTTTAATGCACAGCGATACTGTGAGAAGATCCTGAGGCCCCATTGTTGTGCCATTCATCCACGACCATCACCTCATGTTGCAGCATGATAATGCACGGCCCCATGTTGCAAGGATCTCTACACAATTCCTGGAAGCTGAAAACATCCCAGTTCTTGCATGGCCAGCATACTCACCAGACATGTCACCCATTGAGCATGTTTGGGATGCTCTGGATCGGCGTATGCGACAGCGTGTTCCAGTTCCTGACAATATCCAGCAACTCCGCACAGCCATTGAAGAGGAGTGGACCAACATTCCACAGGCCACAATCAACAACCTGATCAACTGGAGGAGATGTGTTGCACTGCGTGAGGCAAATGGTGGTCACACCAGATACTAACTGGTTTTCGGCCTTTTATTGTGGCCAGCCTAAGGCACACCTGTGCAATAATCATGCTGTCTAATCAGCATCCTGATATGCCACACCTGTGAGGTGGATGGATTATCTCGGCAAAGGAGAAGTGCTCACTAACACAGATTTAGACAGATTTGTTAACAATATTTGAGAGAAATAGGCCTTTTGTGTACATAGAAAAAGTCTTAGATCTTTGAGTTCAGCTCATGAAAAATGGGGGCAAAAACAAAAGTGTTGCGTTTATAATTTTGGTGAGTGCATATATATATACACACACACGCGCACATATATACATATACAGTGTTGGGAAGGTTACTTTGGAAATGTAATAGGTTAGAGATGACAAATTACCCTATTTAAAATGTAATAAGTATTGTAACTATTTCAATTACTTTATTAAAGTAGTGTAACTAATTACATTTGATTACTTTTCTACATTTCTAATGACTGTTTTCAACACTTAATCATTTTTCAGGGTTAACCTTACAGTAGTACTCAACACTGATTACCGTCAGATTTTCAGAATCCTTCATTGCTTGAATTGAGGTTATAATAATTTAATTTTAAATAACAGCCACCACAAAATCAAACTTTAGCACCTCTTTTTACTTAAGTTTGATCTGAGGTTAATTAGCTTAAGTGTCTAATGTGTTTGTTAATATGTTTGTTAATATATATTGAATAGACTCATGCACATAAATCATATGAATTGCGTCAGTGACATTTTTATGGTGCTTTTGTAAAGCCTGAAACATTTATATTCCATTCATTGTTATTGCAAGAAAAAAATCTGATTATTATTTAAAATTTCTCCTTTTGTGTTCCAGTGACACAGGGGTACGTAAATGATGACACCATTTTCCTTTTTGAATGAACTGTTCGTTTATCTGTGAGGCAGTATTTCCTGTATGGATCATTCAGTTGCATCAGTGATATTATGGCAAAAAATTCTGTCATAAATCTTACCAACACCTGAGCTATATATAAATGTGGCAACAAGCGTGGTTATTAGATTCATAAACACACTCGTGACAGTCAGATGCTGGTAAGAGATTTTGGAAGAATCCGTAAATAACTCGGAGAAGTGCGCAGGAGGTAGGCTGATGGAGATAATGAACATGCAGGAGGAAACAGTAAACACTGCTAAAAATGCCAAATGTCAGTATCACACTGCTGACTTTTTATCAGGGGAAAAAGGGGGCAGGTGGGGGCAAGGGTAGAGGGGGTTTGATATGAAAATGATGTCATAATTACAGAAAGATCAGCTCATATGCAGCCACAAATCTGAGCCTCTTAGCCACAGAGTTCAATTAAAGGACTCTTCTGGATTCAATACACCGAGAAAATAATTGCAACTGGAATTTTTTTGTGAGTTTGTAAAAACAAGCACAAATTCAATGTACAGTAATGCACTTGTAGTAGAAATGATGCAAGAAATTGTCATGTTGATAGTAGTTAAATGATTAGAAGCAGTTTTGTTCACTTACACTAATCAGCTGTAATCATGAGAAGTGTTTATCTTGATCCTGATTCACAGTCTCTGCAGTTTTTAATAGTTTTAGCGCCTAATTTAGCAATTTTCCTTATTTCCTGGCAGATAACAATCCTTTGCAATTTCACACTTTATTCCAGCCCAGGTGAGAATAATATCTAATACATTTTACCACATTTTCAGCAAATTTTATTGAAAGTCATGCTGTTCACAGAAACTTCCATAATGCTTTTGGGACAAATTGTACAGGAACAGTAACCAGAGATACACTAAATTGCAATATATGGTTTGAGGTTGGTAAGATTTTTTTTTTTTTAATATATACAAAGAAATCTTATACCTTATCAAGGCTGCATTCATTTGATCAAAATACAGTATAAACAGTAATATTTTAAAATATTATTATTTTTTTCTTTTTTACTATATAGCGTATCTATTTTAATATATTTTAAGATATAATTTATTCCTGTAATGCAAAGGTGAATTTTCAGCATCATTACTCCACTCTTACTGTCACATGACCCTTAAGAAATCATTCTAATGTGCTGATTTGCTGCTCAAGAACAATACAATTTTACTTAACTTTTGTGCAAAAGAACAGTATTTATTTGAAATACATATTTTTAGTTTGTCTTTACTATCACGTTTGAATAGTTTAATGCATCCTTGTTGAGTAGATGTATTAATTTCTTTAAAAAACAAAAAAACAAAAACAATATATATATATATATAATATATAATCACATACAAAAGAAGTTTGAGTTTGCCTAATATATGTGTGTGTACTGTTTGTAATTATTATTTTTTAATATAATATTATTTATGAAATATAAATACAAACACATTCAGATATACATTTAAGAGAAATATGCTATTTATGTACAAAATATTTTTATTTATATAACATAAATTATATAAAAAATTGTAATAAATACGTATACTTGTAAATATTTCTTAAATATATACCTGAATGTTGTTATATTTATATGTACATAATAATTACACACATGACAAATATAAGGCAAACTCAAACTTTTATTTTGTATGCGATTAATTGCGATTAACCATTTGACAGCCCTAACATATATATATATATATATATATATATATATATATAATACATGATGCTTTGTTATCAACAGTCTTCAGAATACCTTCTGTTATGTTCCACAAAACAAAGGTTTGAAATGACATCAGGGTGAGTAAATGATGACAGAATAAAAAAAAAAAACTGGGTGAACTATCCATTTAATTTTTATTTATTTATTTATTTTTTAATTAAATGATACTCTAAATAAGAAACTAAATCTGCCAGCAGCTGGCAGTAAATGTCTATATGAGTCATTAATTAGATTCATTCAAATCGCTGATTCATTTATGAATGGACCTTTGAATCATTGATTCACACGATTCTTTCAAAACTTGGATTCATTCAGAAACTAAACACTGCTGTGTTGCTCAGAGATGTGCAACAATTCTGCTGTGGCTTCAAAGGTAATATGTTCTCTGCAAAAAATTGGGCAAAAACACATAATATTGTGTTTAAAATATAATGCAATATCAAACTTCTTATTTACTGAACTGTTGTATGAAAGCTCATATAAGCCGGTCCTGATAGACCGGGACAAAATCAACACTTGTGTAATATTGCTCTTGCTGCCGGTGTGATATTGTATGAAATGTGATATATGTAAATATGAAACAACAACAGGAGCATTTTTGCCCCAATATCTTACGTTTTAGGGCATAACTGCATTTATGGAGTTGTTGCTCTACATATTTGTCAACAGTCAACTATGAAATATAAGATGATGTGCAGGTCTGGGGGCAGAGCCAGCACATTAAGTGTGTTAAAATATTTTATAAAATCTTATATATATATATTTTTTTTTTTATTTGTTTATTTATTTTTTGTTTTGTTTTTTTCTTTTTCTGACCCCAAACCTTTGAATGGTAGCATGTTTAAATTGTGCCTCTGGTAGGATAAAATCCATTCTAATGCCCAGTTTCACCACCAACGTCAAACTGGGGTGGGTGAGTAAGTTTACTACTGTTTTGATTGTTGGGCGAGTAGATAAGTTCGCTTCAGTCGTAACATAGATCTAAAGGGGCACTTGAGTGAACGCGCGTGCAGCACTTAAGAGGCAATTATCCATCAGTGTGCCCTGGTCCCCATTCGAGCATGGTGCTCATCCTTTTTTAATGCTGTTGAATGGAGCACGCGGTCTCCATCGCAGCAGGGGGCTTCTGGGCAAGTCACGGAAGCCCCGGCTCAGAGCAGTAAGGCTGTGCTCTGGTGTCTCACGCCACTCGCACGTACACGCACACACACTGCTCTTGCTCTAGTTCTCCTAGACAGACTCATTTCACCAGCCTGATGCATTGAACTACTTTTGAGGACAGCCATCCACGTAAATGTATAGGCATCGAATGTATAGCTGTAAAAGGGCAGGGAATTTCCTTGGTTCTAAAGACAACAAGAGACCTAACTTGACCCAGTTTACTTTATTAATCTTTTATGAAAAATATAATAATTTATTCCTCTTCTAAAATTCAGCTGTTGTCATCAACCCTTGGCATCACCAATACAGTCGCTTTCATATCTCACCTTATTTGCATTTTTGCTTGTTGAATATTTTGTTTCATTTGGGAATAAATCAAATTATAAGGTAAAATAGCATTTCATGTTGTTTTAGATGTTTCGGTAACACTTTAGAATAGTGACCAATTCTCACAATTAACTAACTGATTATTAGCATGCATATTATATTCTGCAAGAATAAAGTGTTTGTTCTACATCCTTAATCCTACATATATCTAAACTTAATTAGAAATTAGAAGTTTACTGAGACAAAAGTTGTAGTTAATAGCTAGTTAATAGTGACAACTGGATTTTAAAATAAAGTGTGACTGATGTGTTTCTAAAAATCCTTTGGAAAAACGACACCACATGAAATACACATTTTTATATACAGTAATAGTACCTAGTTGACTAGTTACAATGACAGTAGAAGTTTTTAATTTTCTTTACAATATCATGCTTAATTATTTCTTCCAGGGTATAAAAGTGTCTGCACACATATTATAGTACAACCATATTCAATTTTGTGTTTTCTAGTTTTAATAGAAAACACAGTTAAGCTATAGAAGTGTGGTTTATTTGTAATTACCATGGTTTTACTGCTAATGCTATGGTAAAACTATGGTTAATTCTGTGATTACTATGGTTTTACTTCAAAAACAATAGTTAAACTATGGTTCTTGTAGTAAAACCATGGTTAATTTTGTAGTTACCATGGTTTTGCTGCAAATTCTATCGTAAAACCATGGTTAATTTTGTAGTTACCATGGTTTTACAGCAAATTCTATGGTAAAACCGTGGTTAATTTTGTGGTTACTATGGTTTTACTGCAAAAACAATAGTTAAACTATGGTTCTTGTAGTAAAACCACAATTAATTTTGTAGTTACCATGGTTTTACAGCAAATTCTATGGTAAAACCGTGGTTAATTTTGTGGTTACTACGGTTTTACTGCAAATGCTGTGGTAAAACCATGGGTAATTCTGTGGCTATTATGGTTTACCATGGTTAATTTTATAGTTACCATGATTTTACTGCAAATGCTATGGTAAAACCATGGGTAATTCTGTGGTTACTATGGTTTTACTTTAAAAACAATGGTTAAACTATGGTCCTTGTAGTAAAAAAAATGGTTAATTTTGTAGTTACCATGGTTTTACTGCAAATTCTATGGTAAAACCATGGTTAATTTTGTGGTTACTATGGTTTTACTGCAAATGCTATGGTAAACTATGGTTAATTATGTGGTTACTATGGTTTTACTTTAAAAACAATAGTTAAACTATGGTTCTTGTAGTAAAACCATGGTTGATTTTGTGTTACTATGGTTTTACTATAAAAACCATTATTAAACCATGGTTATTGTAGTAAAAGCACAGTTAATTTGGTAGTTACCATGGTTTTACTGTAAATGCTATGGTAAAATCACAGTTAATTTTGTAAGTACCATGATTTTACTGTAAATGCTGTGGTAAAACCATGGGTAAATTTGTGGCTATTATGGTTTTACTTCAAAAACAATAGTTAAGCCATAGTTCTTGTAGTAAAAGCTTGGTTAATTTTGTATCTACTATGGTTTTACTGCAAATGCTATGGTAAAACTACAGTTAATTTTGTAGTTACCATGGTTTTACTGCAAATGCTATGGTAAAACCACAGTTAATTTTGCAAGTACCATGGTTTTACTGCGAATGCTATGGTAAAACCATGGGTAATTCTGTGGCTATTATGGTTTTATTTAAAAAACAATAGTTAAACTATGATTCTTGTAGTAAAACCATGGTTAATTTTGTGGTTACTATGGTTAACGATAAAAACCATAATTAAACTATGGTTATTGTAGTAAAACCACAGTTAATTTTGTAGTTACCATTTTTTTTTTACTGCAAATTCTATGGTAAAATCATGGTTTTACCACAGAACATTAAACCATGATTCTTATAGTAAAACCATGGTTAATTTTGTAGTTACCATGGTTTTACTGCAAATGCTACGGTAAAACCATTGTTAATTCTGTGGTTGCTATTATTTTACCACAAAAACCATAGTTAAACCATGGCTATTGTAGTAAAACCATGGTTGATTTTATAGTTACTATGCTTTTACTCCAAATGCTATAGTAAAACCATAATTAATTTTGTAGTTACCATGGTTTTACTCCAAACGCCATGGTTAATTCTGTAGTTACCATGGTTTTTTGCAAATTCTATGCAAAAAACCATGGTTAACTCTGTGGTTGCTATGGTTTTATTTAAAAAAACATAGCTAATTTTGTTTTTACTATTGTTTTACTACAAAAATGATAGTTAAACCATGTTCTTGCAGTAAAACCATGGTTAATTTTGTAGTTACCATGGTTTTTCTGTAAATTCTATGGCATAGCTCATTAAAAAAAAAACAAAAAAAAAACTCAGAATTCAGGACAATGGAAAATGCTAATTTTCTAGCTTGTTTCAGGGTTTTGGCCTACAAAAATGTGTCAGTTTGTCATCTTCTGATGTTTGATTCCAAACTTTGGTAAATTTCTTCTGAAACTCTAGAGGAGACTTTTAAGAGGGTCTGTTTTTCTGATCAGCAAGGAACTCCACTGATTCTCATTGCTGTTTAGGAGAACCAGTTGAGATATTCAAGACTTGTGACTTTTCTTCCCAACAGACGTCTTTCTCGCACATGCAGACATGCAACAATGTCTTGTGGGATCTGTCCTCAGCAGTCGCTCTCTTCCTGTTTACCCACAACTAGCCTTAATCCTTTTATCTGTCCTTGTACGGCCTATTGTGTGAGAGCCGAATTAGTGCCTATTTAACAATGCATCATCTCAGACACACATTTCCATTATGTGTCCTGATTACATTGGGGGTGGCAGTCTCGTTCTAGACTTATTTATAGCTGATTATTGCTAGAGAGTCAGAGTTAATACTTCAAATCCAAAATAACAGCTCTTCTCTCAGAGATTATGTGTTCAAGTGTCTCTTATGAGATCTGATATCAAATAATGATTATGTAAGAAGTAGTTCTTGCTCTAAAATCCCAAATCTGAGTCAACAACCTTGGTGGAAAAAGTTTATTGATACAACTGATATTAATAAGTGTAATTATTTATGGAGCGTTAGTGTGTTTGATCATATAATGGCTGGATTTTTAGATGTTTTTCCTAAAATTTAGTTGGAAGAAACCAAAATAGACCCAAATGAGTCAATTGTTGATATAGAGTTTAGAGCTATAATATAAATTTGCATAGATCATGGGAAAATTATGATCTTATTTCTGCCTCAGGGTAAAATAATAATAAACAAAATAATAAATTGAGATAAATTCTCATATCTAATAAAATAGATCAGTTTAAAATAAGAAAAAAAGTTGCATTGTGATGTCGCATTGCTCTAAGGCAAAATTCATAATAAGAAATGTTTAAGCACATATCTTGAAATATGTTTCCACTATTTTGTGAAAGCAATAAACAAAAAATGCCTGTTTTACAGTGATTTTAACATGGTTAGTGTGAGTTTAGTTTACAGGGTGTGTAGCAACACTTCTTAAAAAGGGTAAAACCATACACAGAGCAGATAAATATAACAAAATATTGAATAATAATAATAATGAAGGAATGGATTAAAAATCGTAACATCTAAATTAAGTTTTATTAAAATCCAAAATATTTTTTAACATCATTGAACCAACATATATGTATCAATTTATACCAACAAACCCGTTATATAACACCAAAATAAAAAAAATTAAAATTAAAATATTAAAATAACTTAACTCTAAAAAACGAAATAAAAAATGAATAAATAAATAACATCTAAATTCAATCAATAAATAATTACATAAAATAATTAAAATTAAAATTAAAATAAAGAATAGGCAAATAAATAAAAATCATCTAAATTAAGTAGTTTTATTAAAGTAAAAATATTCTTTAACATAACTGAATCCACCTGTATGCATTAATTTATACCAACAAAACAGTTTTTGTAGGTTAAATCACTAACAACACCCCTTAAAAAAGGGTAAAACCACAGACTGAGCCACATAACACCAAAAAAAAAAAAAAAAAAAAAAAAAACAAAAAAAAAATAATTAAAATTAAAATTAATAAATAATAAGTAAATAAATAAAAATCATAATATCTAAATTAAGTGGTTATGTTAAAGTAAATAAAATATGCATCAACACCCCTTAAAAAGGGTAAAACCATAGATCGAGCCACATAACACCAAAGTAAAAATAAAAAAATAAGTATATAAATAAATAAATAAAATGAAAATAATGGATTAAAAAAAAAAAAAAAAAATATTAAACATAAAAAATAAATTAAAAGTAAAATTAAAATAAAAAAATAAATAATAAGTAAATAAATACAAATCATAGCATAACGTAATATATATATATATATATATATACCTAACAGCACCCCTTAAAAAAAGCCTAAAAGCATACACCAAGCCACATAACACCAAAATAAAAAATTAAAAGTAAATGTAAAATTAAGGTAATTAAAATAAATAAATATTAAGCAAATAAATAAAAATCATAACATCTAAATTAAGTAGTTTTAATAAAGTAAAAAATATTATTTGACATCACTGAACCAACTTAGAGGCATCGATTTATACCAACAAAACTTCTTCTATGGGTTAAACCAGGTAACAAGTGCACATTTTTACTTTTTACAGTGTACATTTTTGTGGCGTATTGCTTTATTATAAAGTGCAGGGATGTTAAAGACAGGTGCAGCGAGAAATATTACCACTAAAAAGTGAATTTCACTATTGTCCCCAAGTCTTCATTGTGTGATTATTATTTAATACATCAATCCTGATTCAGCGCTGTTGGAGTTCTACTTCGGAGTTTCTTTCTTTTGTTCTGCATAACTTTGTTAATATTCTGTTTCAGATGGCTCATGTTCCACAAAAGAAGAACGGCAGATATTTTTCATGTCTCGCTCATGATTAGGTGCTGACTCTGATATAATGATGACGACGTACATCTTCCGCGGAGCACGCGCACGTTCGTCTTCCACGGCTCCGCTGGGACTCCGCCAGATCCCGCTGGGATTTTCCCCCCATCCTCTCAGCACGGCTATTTGTGCTACACCTTGTTAGAACGAGGCAGAAAGTGCAAGAAAAATGTGTGGGGTTGAGGAAGGCCGGGGAGGAGTAAACTATAAAAAGAATCCGTCACTACCGTATTCAGGCTGGGCGCAGGAATAGCTAGCGAACGCTATTGGTAAACAGCTTGTCGGTTAAGTTTCACATAACTTGATTACCGAAGCGAAAATGACGCTAAACTTAATTGTGCTCAAATGGGAACACTTTGTCCTTCAAAACTAGGCTTGAAGCAGAACTACAAAAACAAACTAACATCAACCAACTAACTTTTGACAGGGCGCCACACTGCCGTCTAAAATTGAACAGAGAAAGCTTTACTGTGCGTTAACAAACACGACACAAGCAGTGTTGTCCGATTCGCAAACAAATAATTCTTATGGTTAATAATATTTTTATGGTTCACAACAATTTGTGAAATAATTGAACTTGAGTGTTTTTTAGTGGTTTGAATCAGATTCAGTCAGTCAGTGAATCATTCAGATTCATTCACACTGAACCATGAGTCATTTTTTATTTAGGTCCGATTCTAAATGAGCTGTGAATCGTTTGTATATTTTAGGTTCGTTTATTGATATTATCTGTGTATTATAATTTAGTAATATTATATTGTATTAAAATAGTTATTTTAATTCAAATTCAATTCAAAATGTTAATGTACAAATAATTGTATATATTTATGACTATATTTTTTTAAAATTAATATTAACAGTATAATACTTATAAATTCAGTAAACACTTAATTATATATAGATCATTTTATATAATATATTTATTATAATATATGAAATTCATATTAACAGTGTAATTCAGTGAACAATTATATATACATTTTATATAATTACATATTATTTTAATATATAAGTGTTAAATTAACAATTATAGAACTGAATCATTAGATATTATAATTGAATATATTTATAATGTATATATTTAATAAAGTCACAGAATTTTAAACATTATTTTAATATACTTAATTAAATGAACAATTAATTACATAGAAATAATGTTATATATTTAATGTAATATATCAAATTAAAATTAACATTGTAATAAACAATAAACAAATAACTAATATAAATAATTTTATATATGTAATATATTTATTTTAATGTATAGTAGTGTTTAATTTATATATTATATTATTATATTATATTATATAATAATATATTATTTCTGTAATGTATATACTTCATAATTTTACAGAATGATTCGTGAAACAGCCTTGAATCGTTCAGAGTTCAAATGTTATATATATATATATATATATAATATTATTTCATATTCATATATTGTATATATTTAATGATTTTATATATTTACATATAATGTATATATATCCAAAGGCCATATTAATTAAAAAAAAAAATGGGAAGAAAAAAAAAACAATATTTCTATAACACAAATATTTCTATAACACAATATTTCTATAACACAAAAATGCAGAACATTCAAATTAATATTATATATAATACTTTAGATTTTATATAATTGTGTTTAACTATTAATTATAGAACTGAATTATTAGATATTAATTATATATATATATATATATATATATATTAATTAATTTTTTTTTTTTTTTCACAGAACGATTCAGCCTTGAATTGTTCAGAGTGATTCACATGAAGCGTGAGTCATTTTTGGTTAGATCTGATTCTAAAAGTTCTGAATGAGCTGTGAATCTAATGTTTCTTTTTTCCCAAAACTTCAAATATTATCGATAAAGCAAAATGATTCGGAGTTTGTATGGAGGTGTGTTTGCTATGAAAATAGTGATGTTTAAAGATAATTTCATGAGTTAAATGCGTATGGATCAGCACTTGTTTTGCACTGAAATGCCACATACTAAATTGGTGCAAACTGTTTAGTGAATTCAGCTTTTTTCTGGCTTCACAGAGCGGTTTCATACGTAACAAAGTTAATAACAGGACATGAGGGCTCTCAGGTTTAATTAAGAGGGAGCTATCTCCACCCACACATCTTTAAAAATAGATTTCACATCCACCGTAACCCCAAGGTTTCTCTGGTTAATATGCCAAAGCGTTATCAGATCAAAGAAGAAAGCTAGAAAGGCAAAAAACCACAGTTGGCTGACCTGGACGAGACAGTCATTAGAGGAGCTTGGTGACTCCACACTTTCTGTTCGCAGTCTTCACTGATGCTTACAATTACAGCACAGGGCAAAAAAAATGAATGAAACCACATTTAACAACATCATTAGTAACTTTCTTGCATTAGAAGGGGCTGATATATATATATATATATATATATATATACATATATATGTGTGTGCGCGTGTGTGTATATATATAAAAAAAGTAAAAGTATAAAAAATAAATATAAACAAATAAAATATAAATAAATTGAATTATAAGCTAAACACGTTTTTATTTCATGATTTTTGACAGAGTTGTTTTTGATCTGTTTTTGCAAATAAACTCTTCATATGTTATATAAATATATATATATAACGTAGGTTTTTAAAATTTCAATATAAAATGAAAAACATCTTTACATGATGAAATGCTTGAATTCAAAACAAAAATGCAAAACATTAAAAAAATTAATTGAATTTTCTTGTATAATTGTATGTTAAAATATTTCTTTTTTTAATTGAATTGAATATATATATATATATATATATATATATATATATATATATAATTGTATTTTTAAAATATCACTATAAAATAAAAAAATTATAATCTAAAAAAACCTTAAAATATTAATAAAATTTAAATCATTGTATATTAAAATATAGTTATGTTTACTTGTAATTCAATGAAAAGTATTTATATATAAATAATTGTGTATATTTATTTTTTTATTACATGATAATATATTAAGTAGTATTAACTATTTATTTATTTATTCGCTATTTAAAACATTTAATAAATGTATTTACTTAATTTATATATATAACTTTGTGACAATGCCTGTTTTTTATTATTATTATTTAATAACTTTACAAATAAAAGGTACTTTTTATCACAATTATTTTCTTTCTTTTTTTTCTCTTTTTTGGATCTTGAAAAAATAAAAAATAAAGAAATGAAAAATATTTTGACATTAAGCAACACTAAACACAAAAATATTATCACTGTGAAAAATATAAGTCATTGTATATTTTTTGGATTTTTATTAAATATTAATATATGAAATAGCATTGAATTAACAATTTATTTGCTAGTTATCAACTATTTACTTGTATCATTATTCATTATTATTTCATATTAGTTTATACATATAATGTGTAATATATTATATATTTTGTATACATTTATATAGCATCTGAATTCAAAAGAAAAATGCAGAACATTCAAATTAATATTATATATTATATATACTATTATGAATTTAAGTCTAAATTCAGATTGTTAACTGCAAACAATTAAATTAAGTTTTAGATTGTACTTAAATAACATTATTTTTCTCATCTCTCTGTAGATCTCACATGTCCACCATGGACTTTTTCTCCTGGCTGATACATTTCTACCATCACACAGTACTGTATACATTATCATATATTTATGTATTTTGTAGCACAACTTGAATGTTGTAGCGAGATGCTGAATTATCGAGCGATGATGAGATTGAATGACATATGTGCTGCTCTCCTTTGACTTAATTACAGTTCACACATGACAGGCCGGCTAACGACGGCCCAATATAAAGCTAAAAATCTCGCTCGCTTTCACCCATCTGTCAGGCGCGTACGTAATGCATCAGGGCATAACTCCATCTCCATAGCAGACAGACTGAGAGCGCGGCGAGGAGACATCTTAATGTTTCCGAGAGCTTCCCGTCCCCCCGTAGAGTTTCCCCCTCCACACACCACTCAATCCACAGTTAAGATATCTTGTTAGTAGATAACAAGCGGTCTCTGCTGGGATTTCGATAGGCACACTTTTATTCCACCAGAGGATGTCTTTCCGGGCTGCGAGAAGTGTGGAAGGAAAGAAAGCGGGGAAAAAATAAAAAGAGCTTGCTGTCAATTATCTTCCCTCCACCAAGCTCCAGGAGAAAGGGAGCGGGTAATGTTGGGTCCTGAGCTGCGGGCTGTCCATCAAGGCCCGACTCACGCCAGCTCTGCCAGGCCTGAAAAATGGATGGGAGCAGAGCGAGTCGAAAGGTACTCTGAGTCACAGAGATGCAGGGAGAAAAAAAAAGAGCCTGTCCTTTTGACTGGTGTTAAAGGCGGCTGTGCCCACAGCTGTTCATAGCAGACCACACTGCAACCCTCTTCACATTTGGGCCTGCTCATAACTCCCTCCATCATGTAGATGATATTCAAAACAAACTTTGCACTGTTCATGTGCATTAATGATACCTTGAATAATCTACACTGTAAAAAACACAATTTGTTAAATCAACTTAAAATAATTTGTTTCCCTACAGACTTAAAATTTTAAGTACAGTCAACTCAAATAAGTTTAGTCAACTTGAAATGTCATACTAAGTAAAAACATAGATATTTGAGTTGACTAAACAAACAATTTGGTTTGTTAAACGTTAAAACTGGGCTTGTTACCCAACTACCTTAAAATTTTAAGTTGAACAAACTCGAACATCTAAGTTGTCACTTTTGTTTTTTGAGTTGACTGAACTTAAAATTTTATGGCAGCCGGGTAACAAATTATTTGAAGTTGAATCAACAAATTGTTTTTTGTAAGTCAAATGCACATTACTAAATTACTACGAATATATTTGTTTTGTGATCTTCATGTAATCTAAATGTAATCTTTAGCAAATTTCTAAAATATAAATTTTCATATTGTATATTGTAGTTTTGTGATGCATAAATTAATTTGTAAGAATGATTCATTTTAGTTTTAAGTGTAATTTAAGTGTAAAGAATTTTGGTAATTTGTTTATTTAAAGTGACAAAAAAATAGTTTTTTTGTTACAAATTAATTTTTAGTTCACCATTAGACTTTTGTAAGTCAAATCTACTAAATACAAATGTATGTGTATTTTGTAATATTTAATGTAACCTAAATGTAATCTTTAGGAAAGTTTTTAAAATATATTTTTTGTAATGCACATTATATATAAGATGCATGATGTATGAAAAATGATCAATTTTGGTTTTAAGTTTTTTTTTTATTTAGTCAAATTTATGTGGAATATTAAATATCGGTAGTTTATATTATTTTTTTAAGTGGCAAAAAAAATAAATAAAAACAGTTATCTGGTTTTGCAAATAAACTTCATATCTGTTATATAAATATACATGAAATAGGATTTTAAAATATCGATATAAAATCAAAAACGTTACACAATGAAATGCGTGAATTCAAAACAAAAATGCAAAACATTAAAGTTTTCATTAGTTTTTTTTTTTTTTGTATAGTTGTATATTAAAATAGTTATACACTAAATTGAATTATATATATATATGTGTGTGTGTGTGTGTGTGTGTGTGTGTAAAAATATATTAAAAACACAATGTTTTTAAGATGTTTTGACTACTTTTATGATGGATGGATGCACTTTATTGTATTTCAAAATGTCAACACCCATTCACTGCCATTATAAAGCTCGGAAGAACCAGGACATTTTTTAATATAACTCTGATTGTATTCATCTCAAAGAAGAAAGTCTTGTATATCTAGGATAGGAGTAAATCATGGGGTGATTTTCATTTTTGGGTAAACTATCCCTTTAAATTCGATCATTATTTACTCACCTGAATGTTGTTCCAAACCTGTATGAGAACCTGTATGTAAAAAATAAACAGCTCTTTTCCATACAACGACAGTTCAATGTGATGATTTCGGCTCTAAAAAGAGAAAAACCAGTTGAGAATCTTAAAAAAAAAAAAAAGAAAAAGTTTGGTTGAACTCTATTATACAGTTCCTCCATGGCACGTTTTTGATCTTGGTCATCTTAAATCATTTAAAGTCTTTGCATTTCATTTGTGCTCTATCTAAAGTGGGTTTTGATAAATAATAAAAGATGAAAGATCAAACGAGAGGAAAAGGGCATTTTGATGATAAAAATGAAGATAAAAAGCAGTGCATGACACAAGAACTTCTTGTCGTGTAATAATCAGACAAATGCGTTCTTAAATTGACCCGCATGTTTTTTTTTAAACATCTTGAATGATTTTTTTAGATGCACGTAAAACTTTCCAGGTTCTAAAGAATGTGAAAAATTAAATATTTTTATTAAGCATTGAGAAAAAAATAATTGCAGTTGGAAAACGCAAAAATACATTTGACTTGATGTTTTCCCTACTGCCATTTTTCCACCGCCTCTAAGCTTTTCCCAGCCAATTATTATTCTGAAACAAATCCAGCAGTCCGTCAGGTGCCAAATGACCGAAATGTGAACCCGATTCATTACTGATACTGCATCTAAAATTAAGCAACTGCTTATAGGCTTTATAATAAGAGGGCAACAGCGAACGCTTTGCTTTGTGCACGTTGACTCCCGAGAGCGCTGCAGTATCAATGCTGTACAAACCAATTAATTCATACGGAATCTCTCTGAGAATTTATGGACTAGGATGACTTCATCATTGCTTATAATTACTTTCATAGCCCTTGGGTTACTTCTAAATGAGCTAAAACCAGAGAAAATAAAGTACTGCGTGTCAACCCGGGACAGGAAAGATGTACTGTTTTACACGGCTAAGCCGAACAGGTCCTTATAGCGAAGTGGCGTTAAGGCACTAACGCATAGTTTCGGAAACGTCCGCTGCTCCTGTCAAAACAAAACCGGAGGTAATCAGTCTTAGCGTTGTCTAATATTGTGCACAACACTTCTTTGAGGTGTTTAATGTATGCGGTTGAGTCTATGGATCAGTTGTGTCTAAACTGAGCGTAGCACATGTTAGCATGCATGCTAAGCCCTGACTTTTTCTTTTTTACCGCCTGAGGGTCTGTTCCTGAGATTCCCAATATGCTGTGGAAGAACAGATTTGATTTAAAGACTCGCCTTTTAATTCATGAAGTGGAAAAAAACACATCACCCCCGAGACAACAGAGGACATACACCAAGGAACGCTGTTTTCCTGCAAATTGAATGTCGTCTCTTTTAACACAGTTGTCCTCTTCGACAAACTTTTGGCTTCTGGCTACGAAAAGACAATACAAACAATATTACAAAAAGGAGCCGGCATTACAAAGTCTCGCTTTGAATTCTCTGAGGTTGACACAGAACCTTTCCCAACTTCCCTCAAGGTTCAGACGACACATCGACAGTGAAACAGAGCTCGTGGGTTAATTATTTCATCGAGCAGATGTTAAACTTTCGTGCTCAGGGTTTTATATAATTCTTTTTTATCTCGCGAATCCCTGTAGTGTAATTACAGCGGTAAAACCGTTTACTCATTTGCATAGTTATGCAATCTGAACTAATGAACTGTGCTGGAATCACATTGAAAGTGAGAGTATATGTGCACTTCAGATGACGTGCTTTTGGTTTTGTGAGACATTTTAGATGGTCACGTATTTGTGCAGAAATAGATTGAATTAAGAGCAGGAATTCTCAGTTTACTCAACAAGGAAATGCTCTCAGTAATTACAGGTTGTAGTGACCACGTCTGTCAAGCAATAAACTACATAAATCTCTGATTTAAAAAAAGACTTTCAGAAATACCTTATGTACCCCTAAAGTGTTCATATCATTATCTTATATAGATAGTTCACCCAAAATTGAAAATTACCCCATGATTTACTCACCCTCAAGCCATTCTTCTTTCAGACAAATACAATCAGAGTTATTTAAAAAATGTGCTGTCTCTTCTAAGCTTTATAATGGCAGTGAATGGGTGTTGAGTTTTTGAAGCAAAATAAAGTCCATCCATCCATTATAAAAAGTACTCCACACTGCTCCAGTGGTTAATAAAGGCCTTCTGAAGTGAATCGATGTGGTTTTGTAAGAAAAATATCCATATTTAAAACTTTATAAACCATTATCTCGTACTCACATTCACGAGAGAGTGGCGTTCCAGCGGAAGACATAGGATGTAGGCGTAGCATTTCCATCATTGAACTATCATTTGAACTATCCTAATGGTAGATAGTATTTCAAAAAAGGTATTTGTACCAAAAGTCTACCATGCAGTCTAGGAATGCAAAATATGTCGGTGTCATTTCTTTAAATTTATTGATGGATATAATATATACAGTGCCCTCCACTAATATTGGCACCCTTGGTAAATATGAGCAAAGGTGGCTGTAAGAATAAATCTGCATTGTTTATCCTTTTAATCTTTCATTCAAAAAATTCACAATATTCTAACCTATCATTTAAGTAAAACCATGGAAAGCAGGGGGAAAATCTCTTTATGAAATAAATGTTTTTCTGTAGTTCATGTTGACCACAATTATTGGCACCCAATTACTGCAATGTCCTTTATTCAAGATAACAGCTCTGTGTTTTCTTCTTTAATGCCTGAAGAGTTTGGAGAACACCTGACAAGAGATCAGAGACCATTCCTTCAAACTCTTCAGATCCTTTAGTTTCCCAGCTCCATACTGGTGCTTCTTCTCTTCAGTTCACCTCACGCATTTTCTATAGGGTTCAGGTCAGGCAACTGGGACGGCCATGGCAGAAGCTTCATTTTATGCTCAGTGACACATTTTTGTGTTGATTTTGATGTTTGATTTGGATCACTGTCCTGATGGAAGATCCAACCACAGCTCATTATAGAACTTCTAACAGATGCAGTCAGGTTTACATTTTTTATCTGTTGGTATTTGCTAGAATCCATGATGCCATGTATCTGAACAAGATGTCCAGGACCTCTGGCAGGAAAATAAGACCACAACATTAAAGATCCAGCAGTATATTTAACCGTGAGCATGGGGTACTTTTTGTACCAAACCTATCTTGAGTGTTTGCTGCCAGAAAGCTCTTTTTTTTAGTTTCATCTGACCACAGAAGCCATTCCCATTTGAAATTCAAGTTGTGTCTGACAACTGAATATGCTGGAGTTTGTTTTTGGATGAGCAAGGAGGATTTTTCTTAAAACCCTCCTGAACAACATGTGGTGACGTAGGGGCTGTTTGAATTTTTTTTTTTTTAGTCTTTTGGCCCCAAGACTCAGCTAATCTCTGCAATTCTCCTGCTGTGATCCTTGAAGAGTCTTTGGACACTTAAAATCTCCTCCTCACCATGCATTAGGACGATATAGACACACGTCCTTTTCCAGGCAGATTTGTAACATCTTTAGTTGATTGGAATTCTTAATTATTGTCCTAATGATGGAATTTGGGATTTTCTGTGCTTTAGCTCTTTTCTTACAGCCACTTTCTATTTTGTGAAGCTCAACAATCTTGTTTTGCACATCAGAACTATATTATTTGGTTTTATTCCTTGTGATGGATGATTAAGGAAATTTGGCCTTTGTGCTCCTCATATTTATAATCCTGTGAAACAGGAAGTTATTGCTGGACAATATCATACTCCTAGTCATTCTAGTGTGCTAAATAAATGCAAATATGAATGGGAATATACTTCAGAGATATTTTACTCAGTATAATTTCTAAGGGTGCCAATAATTGTGCCCAACATGCATATGAGAAAAACATTTATTTCATAACGTAAGTTTCCCCCCACTTTTAATTGTTTTACTTCAGTGAAAGGTTAGCATTTTGTGAATTTTTTGAATGTAAGATCATAAAGATAAACAAAGCAGACTTATTTTCATAGCCGTCTTTGCTCATATTTACCAAGGGTGCCAATATTAGTGGAGGGCACTGTATCAGCCAAATTAGATTTTAACGTGCATGCACGTTTCATATATTTTTACATTACCCCTGTCATCATTTAGTGCTTTCTTAATATTTTTAAAATTAATAAATAAAAACACTAATATTTATAATAAACACTTTTACTAATACTAAACTCTGTTAAATATAATAACACTGTAAAATATCTTTAGCAAGTTTCTAAAATATACTTTTATAATGTAGTGTATTGTGGTGTTATGATTTATATATTAACTTGTAAAAATGATCAATTTTAGATCAATTTTATGTATTTTGCATGTTTTTTAACATTTTAATATTTGATATTTAACAGGTATTTTAATATTTATCGATCTATAAATTGATTTTTGAATGTTTTGTCTCCTTTCTGTGTATCTATCTATATCTATCATCTATCTGTCTATCTATAAATATATATTTGAATGTTTTGTCTATCTATCTATCTGTCTATCTATCTATAAATATATATTTGAATGTTTTGTCTCCTGTCTATCTATCTATCTGTCTATCTATCTGTAAATAAATATTTGAATATCTAGATCTATCTAGGGTGAACTATCCCTTTAAGAATTAATTCCAGTTATGGACACATGAAAAGAAGGAAAAATTATGCGGAGGATATTCAGGGATACGTATAGAAACATTGATACTCCTGAATATTCCTGGAGCGCTGGGGGTCTCCTATGAATAGTTATTTCATGTGCTGAATATTTGCATGCATGAATATGGTGAATCTGTGTTTATCTTAAGTTCCCGTGACCTCCTGCGCTCATTTACTGCAATCCATCTCCAATCTCAGCTCCTCGGGAATCGTTAAACACGACTCCAATGAATTCCACACTATGAATATCTCCTGTCAGTTCACAGTGCGTCCCACAGCAGAACTGCATTTCCATCATTGAAAGCCTCTCTCTGGGCACGTCAGAGTCCAGTCAATAGAGGCGTAGAGAAAAGCGCTGGCCTGTCATTGTCGTGTTGTGCTTCTGACAGTCCTTAACACTCAAATGGATGACCCCCGTCTGGAAGAAAGACCCGTGGCACTCGCAGCATTGGTGTGTCACTGTCTGGCACCCGGATCAGCTGGGTGTCAGGTCCTGTCAGTGATCTGGCACTGGGGATAAGAACGCACGGGCAGAGAAACCAACACTATCCATGAGATGTGCCTGCTGTCTGCACCCCAGACACTGTCATGGTGAGTTTGCCAAACAGTTTAAACACAGGACACAAGTTGTGTGACGAATTGAGGCCAGTGAGGTGGATGATGAACAACAGTTTTTTTTAGAGTCAACATAAACAGTCACTTCTGTAATTCGATGCACAGTGGCCCCAAAAAGTATTTGGATGCTTAATAATATATGTAATACATTTTTACATTTTATTTTGTTTTTATAACTGTACAGCCTAAAGGGTTTGATGTTTTGCACTGTTTAAAAAGAGATTTGCGATGAATGCTCTGAAGTCCCAATCTAAACTAAATGTTTCGCAAACCCCCTCCGAAGTCCCGATCTAAATCAAATGATTCGCAGTATGCGCTTCGCAATCACGATCTGAATCAAATGATTCACAATACGTGTTCCGCAGTCACGATCTAAACCAAATGACTCGCAAACCCACTCTGAAGTCCTGATCTGAATCAAATGATTCACGACACATGGTCCCTAGTCCAGATCTAATCAAAATCATTTACAAACCCACTCTGAAGTCCTGGTCTGAATCAAATGATTCACAATACATGCTCCACAGTCTCGATCTAAACAAAATGATTTGCAAACCTGTTTCGAAGTCCCAGTCTGAATCAAATGATTCACAATACATGCTCCCCAGTCCCGATCTAAACAAAATGATTCACAAACCCACTCCAAAGTCCTGGTCTGAATCAAATGATTCACAATACATGCTCCCCAGTCCCGATCTAAACAAAATGATTCACAAACCCACTCCAAAGTCCTGGTCTGAATCAAATGATTCACAATACATGCTCCACAGTCTCGATCTAAACAAAATGATTTGCAAACCTGTTTCGAAGTCCCAATCTGAATCAAATGATTCACAATACATGCTCCCCAGTCCCGATCTAAACAAAATGATTCACAAACCCGCTCCAAAGTCCTGGTCTGAATCAAATGATTCACAATACATGCTCCACAGTCTCGATCTAAACAAAATTACTTGCAAACCCACTCCAAAGTCCTGGTCTGAATCAAATGATTCACGATACACGGCCCACAGTCTCGACCTAAACAAAACGATTTGCAAACCCATTTCGAAGTCCCAATCTGAATCAAATGATTCACAATACGCACTCCACAGTCCCGATCTAAACAAAATGATTTGCAAACCCGCTCCACAGTTCTGATCTAAACCAAATGATTTGCTAACTCACTCAGAAGTTCGATCTGAATCAAATGATTTGCGATACTTGCTCCGCAGTTCAGATCTAAACAAAATGATTCGCAAACCCACTTTGAAGTTCCGATCTGAATCAAATGATTTTCTATACATGCTCTGCAGTCCCGATTTAAACCAAACGATTCGCAATCCCACTCTGAAATCCCAATCTAAACCAAATGATTCACAAACCCACTTCAAAGTCCCGATCTAAATCAACTGATTCGCAAACCCACTTCAAAGTCCAATTTGAATCAAATGATTCACAATACATGCTCCGCAGTCTCATTCTAAACCAAATGATTCGTAAACCCACTTCGAAGTCCCAATCTAAATCAAATGATTTGCGATACTTTCTCCACAGTCCCAGTATAAACAAAATGATTCACAAACCAGCTCCAAAGTCACGGTCTGAATCAATTGATTCACGATACGTGTTCCGCAGTTCCGATCTAAACCAAATGATTTTCAAACCCTCTCCAAAGTCTAGATCTGAATCAAATGATTTTCAATATTCGCTCCGAAGTATGGATCTGAATCAATTGATTCGCAAACCCGCTCCAAAGTCCCGATCTGAATCAAATGGTTAGTGATACGCGCTACAAAGTCCTGATCTAAACCAAATGATTCACAAACCCACTCTGAAGTCCCGATCTGAATCAAATGATTTGCGATATGCTCTCTGCAGTCCCAATCTAAACCAAATGATTCGCAAACCCACTCCAAGGTCCCGATCTGAATCTAATTTTTTGCGATACGTGCTCCGAAGTCCCAATCTGAGCCAAATGACTTGTGATCTGAATTTTAGATCAGGCGATGCTAAAATTCGAAAATGAATGGCTCTTATGATCTGGTTTTTGCTAGTGAATCACTTGAACGAAATGATCAAAGTCATGAGTTTAAATCAGTTTGAGTGTAAACTAGCATAAATGACTCACTAAATTGAATCGGTTTGTCTGTTCCTCCAGTTTTCGCAACTTTAGCCATGTTTACATGACAAATCCAACACAAATCTACGAACATATTCAGGTGAGGTAGGCAGTTTACTGCTGACTAGTGCAAACACTAAATTAAAATGACGAGATGCACCTCAAAGTACATATTAGATGGAAACATGCATTTATGATCGAGTTTGTAGCTCAATTAACTATATGTAAATAATTTGATCAGTAAAATTCAGTTGGTGACAGTTTAATAGGAAATCAGTTGAAAGCATCTAGTAATCTCATACCATTTAAATGAATATTCAATTTATCATTATATATTGTAATAAAATATTTGAGAAATTATTGTTGTATCTGATTGTATTAGTCTATAAAATGGAGAAAGTTGGAGTATTTAATAACCTTTTTTTTTATTGAGGTATGTGTAGTAAGATGTAAATTCATGTTGATCAACTTTGCTTTATTGGGCTAATTTTTTGGTTTTGACCTCTTGACCTTTGACCTCCCAAACACAGTTATGCCTATGTCGTATCATGTAACATACGTCACCTATTCAAATTTCCAGTCCGTGCACGGCGTGTTTGTACACTCACTGAGGTTTTGTGCTCCTTCTCTTACAGTAGCAGAAGGCAGCAGACTCCTATCTTAGCATTAGAGCTGGGAACAGAGATAAGCTGCTCTAAACGCAGAGAGAGATCGCCAGAGCTGCTCGTTTGTGAAAGATTGGGAACACCCATCCTCAAAGCTTTCATTTGAGGACTTGCGCTCGACCAAGGCCCCATTCTCCCACTCGCAATTTCAACATTTGAGAAAAGTTCTGATTATAGCTGCCCAGGGTTTTTCTTTATCTTTTTGTTTTTGTAGCGTGGGAAGGATGGGAAGAAAGGTCCTAATAATTGCAACTCGGCCGCTTTAATTACGGCAGAACGTTTGGCAGAGAATTCATAACATGCCTTGGTCTTTTCCTTTTCAGGGTTTTGGTGCCGCGAACAATGAAAACAACGATTCCCGTTTAATTGTTTTCCTGCGCGACCCGAGCGGTGAAGCATATTCATTAGCGATCCACATTCATTATATCCACACATACAGTGCAAAATGCAATTTAACCTCAAGATACAGAAGAGATATTCAGAAATGGTCAATTTTATGCCTTTCAACCTTGAATAATACGACCTGCATAATTGTCTCACGCTGCATTAGAAATCATGATATCGAAGCTTTCTTAACTTTCACACCTGGTGCTTCACTATTACTCAGTGAGAGTGCTGCGTCTAAGCTTTATTCTCCCCAACAGACCGTAATCTAATGTTTCGTCTCCACTCCAGCTTATGGGCCAGCAACAGCTGGTGATATCACCTTGCCCCATCTGCCAAATGATGCTGGCTACAGCCATCCCTGCCCACAAGACCTTGGGCATTATTCTGTCTTTCTCTGTTTACGTACATAACGGTATTTATGAGTGCTTGGCGCCGTCTCAGATCAACAGTTTTGTGGCTGCCTCCCTACAGAAATTCATTTAGCTAAGATGTTTTTCAGCTTCTGTCCTTACTTTAGCTTCTGAAAGTTACAGGTGATCTTGCTGGAAGCAATTAAAGAAATTATTAGTATTATTTATTTAACAGATTTTATCCAAAGTATGTGCTTTAGCTATGAAGCTCATGCTTGTTGCATGAGGAATTCCTGCATGTCTCATAACTGATGCAAGCAAGCTCAATTGAGATTTCAAAGCTTTTCAGTAAGTCTGAACAAGAATTTTGGTCTGTTCCTAACATAAATCTGTTCCTAACATAAATAGCTTGGAAAATAAAGTCTTATAGACTACTTTTATGGTGCTATTGTCTGTGCAAACACACAATACATAATGTACTTTCTTAAGCAGTCTTTAATAATTTGATATTTTGTGTAATTTTGTGCCCAATCTAAACCAAATGATTTGCAAACCCGCTTTGAAGTCCCGATCTGAATCACATGATTTGTGATACTTGCTCCAAAGTCCTGATCTAAACCAAATGATTTGCAAACCGGCTTCGAAGTCTCAATCTGAATCAAATGATTCCCAAACCCACTTCGAAGTCCTGATCTGAATGAAATGATTCACAATACGTGCTCTGCAGTCCCGATCTAAACCAAATGATTCGCGATCCCACTCTGAAATTCCAATCTAAATCAAATGATTCGCAATGTGCTCTTCGCAGTCTCAGTCTAAACCAAATTATTTGCAAACCCGCTTTGAAGTCCCGATCTGAATCAAATGATTTGCGATACTTGCTCCGCAGTCCCGATCTAAACCAAATGATTCGCAAACCCACTTTGAAGTCCCAATCTGAATCAAATGATTTGCAAACCCACTTTGAAGTCCCGATCTGACTCAAATGATTCGCAAATCCACTACGAAGCCCCAATCTGAATCAAATGATTTGCAATATGTGCTCCGCAGTCCCGATCCAAACCAAATGATTCGCAAACCCACTTCGAAGTCCCAATCTGAATCAAATGATTCACAATACGTGCTCTGCAGTCCTAATCTAAACCAAATGATTCGCAAACCCACTTCGAAGTCCCGATCTGAATCAAATGATTTGTGATATGCACTCTACAGTCCCAATCTAAACCAAATGATTCGTGAAACACGCTCCACGATCTGGATTTAAACCAAATGATTCAAAAACCCACTCCAAAGTCCAAATCTGAATCAAATGATTCACAATATGCATTCCGCAGATCCGATCTAAACCAGATAATTCACAGACCTGCTCTGAATTCCCAAATCTGAATCAAATGATTCGCAAACCCACTCCAAAGTCCCGATCTGAATCAAACGATTTGCAATATGCGCTTTGTAGTCCCAATCTAAACCAAATTATTTGCAAACCCGCTCCAAAGTCTTGATCTGAATCAAATGATTTATGGTACGGTACGTTTTCATATTTTTAGTGCATTTTACACTAATTTTAGTCACTGAAAATAACTTTTTAGATGCGAAAAAAATAAAGAAAAGCAATAATTTTTACAATAATTTAAACGTATATTTAAACTTTTTTCTGTAGTTAATGTCCATGTTCGTGCATTATGGAAAGTGTTTTCCCCCTTATATTTTACCAACAGTATGTTTTCTTTAAAATTGTTTAATAATTATCGTTTTGTCCTTTCATTAAAATGTTTTAAATTGAGTAAATATTTTGTCATATTCATTCATTTTAGTCTGTTTTACTCATATAATTTTATATAAAATTAAGCACAAAACAGAGAATATTCAAAAACTTTTTGCATTAATTTAAACATTTTAACATTTAACAAAAACAAAAAAACTTTTTGTATTTACTGTCTGTTTTTATTTCAGTGTTATGGAAACTATTTATTTTTTGCAACTATATTTCATCAACAGTATGTTTTCATTAAAATGGTTTAATTTTCGTTTTTTTGTCCTTCCACAAAAATATGTTTTAAATTTAGTCAATATTTCGTAATATTCATTAATTTTATTCTATAGTTCAATTTTCAGTCAATGAAAATACCATTTATTTCAAAGTTAGGCACAAAAAAGCTAATATTCAAACTATTTTTGTATTACTTTATATATAACAAAAACGAAAACCTCATGCTGTAGTTTCTGTCAGTGTTTTAGTATGTTATTCAAGGGAAAAAGCCTAGTTTTTCCTTTCGTTTTTTTGTCTTGTCTTCCTGATTGACGGATCTTTTTTTTTTGTTGACGAGAGAACCTGTGACTTTTAGGTCTTCAAGTTTCAACCAATGAGCCACAATAACTGCAAGTATCCATTAAAGACTCAACACTTGAACAACCCCAGTTGAATCTAATGAGTGATAACCATGACAATGCAACTAATTAGAGAATGATGAGACATCAAAGACTTGCTTCAAAGGCTTTCGTGAGAGATTTGGAGGATGGCGCTTTGGGCGCTCGAGATGGATATCACACGGATGAGTCTCGCATCTGTCTCAGCTGTGCCAGCTGACGCAAGCCGTGTTTCTCAGAATAACCCTGACAGCTCAGCTCCATCCTGACACGCGCGTGCCACCGAGGAGGAGCAGCCGATGCAGAAACAATGTTTCTGAACCAACTAATTGTTTTGGACTGGTGTGCATGGAAAAGTACGAACTGAAGAACCAACGAAACCTGTCAAAGACTTGATTTGAAGAACAGAAACGTAACCTGTGTTCCTTCACAGAGCTCCTCTAGCATGGCGCTCCGACCCGTCCGGCATAAACATGCGTGAAATCTTTCCATTTGACCCTTCAAGGCCGCGTTCCACTAGACCTGTCATATGAAAGACTCCTCAAATATTCCCATGTCAGAAAGGGTTGTCTTATCGGTGCAGAGGCTATTCTACAGTTCATGGGCCGTGTGACACTGTGTCTAAGGTTCTCATTTTCCTCTCGCTTAAAGCGGCGCTGCAGTGATGTCCCTGGTGGGTCCAGTCAGGGGAAAGCTGTCTGCTCCGAGGCCAGGGTCGGCCGCTCCTTCAGACCACAACTGCCAGAACGCAATAGGGAAATGGCAACCCAGACGCGCGCCTGACTGAATACCCAATGAAGATGTGAGAAAGACATATATGTCAGAAATTCCAGAATGTGAAAAACAAGCCAGCTGAGTTTGACTGATTACGCCAGTGTTTTAGCCGGCGAAGACCGATTGGACTTGACAAGAGATTTACTTAACGTCAAAAAAGCCCTTTAGATCATTTACGTTAAGGGGGTAGAATTAAAGCTCGTTCCTGACAAAACTAAAAAAAACACAGCTCCCAAGGGTGAGCATGACGTATGGCAGAAGTTGTGAGGAAAAGTTGGGTTCTTGGCATTGCTCGTAGGTTGCTCAGGAGATTTATTAAAGTACAGACTTTGAGATATAAAGGTAGGGTAGGTGATTTCGGATATAGCATAAGATCCTCCCTGCAAATCGCTCTCCAAAGTAAGGCTGTCACTAACGATTATTTTGGTAAACGAGTAATCTGTCGATTATTCTGACGATTAATCAAGTAATATGATAATTATATACAGTATTATTTCAGTAACAAGTAATCAAAGGAATTACTGTTTCCCCTGTTACAACGCTGTTACCATTACTGACAAAAAAGCAAGAATTATTATAATTTATTATAATATAGTTATAATTTTATTTTTCAGTTCATCTGAATGGATGCGCATGCAGCACACCTGTATTTGACGAACCGTAAACACTAGTGTGAAGGACTAGCCGTCACTTTGTCTCACACAGGCAAAGAAAAATACGATTATACCATGCCGAATTGACGCGCTACCTGTAAACGATATCTTTACTGTATTTTTTTCTGGAGTTCCTTTGGAGTTCAGCTTTTAAGAACTGCAAACGGCAATCTTATTGGCTGGCGCTCACCTATTATCGTCCCTGTTCTGATTTCAGCAAATCAGTTCGAGCGATCACAGATAACGTGATTAATATTCATGAAGCAAGTAGCTCATTAATCCTTAGTGCGTTTTATTTTGTTATTAATAGTAGAATTCCTGGTAGTTTTGTTATCAGTATAATTTTTCCCCCCAGAAACACTAAATTACAAACAATATCTTCAGCACCACCACAAGTCCTAAGTTCAACATGACAAATATGCATTCATACATGGTTATTCTAAAGTTATAGCTAAAGTTTAATGCTATATTATCATAATAGTATATCAGATATTTAATAATAGTCTGGTGAGTAAACTAAAAATTTTATTAATTTCATTTAAATGTCATTCATTTAACATATTTAATATTGGGGCATCCTTTTTTTTTTAAACAACACAATAGTTACTTGCCTGGTAATTAGTTACTTTTATAATGATGTACTATTTGCTCAGTTTTAACTCCGTTAACTCAGTTACTAGAGAGTAACTATAACTAATTACTTTTTTAAAGTAACATTCCCAACACTGATTCATATATATACAGTGGGTACGGAAAGTATTCAGACCCCCTTAAATTTTTCACTCTTTGTTATATTGCAGGCATTTGCTAAAATCATTTCAGTTCATTTTTTTTCCTCATTAATGTACACACAGCACCCCATATTGACAGAAAAACACAGAATTGTTGACATTTTTGCAGATTTATTAAAAAAGAAAAACTGAAATATCACATGGTCCTAAGTATTCAGACCCTTTGCTCAGTATTTAGTAGAAGCACCCTTTTGATCTAATACAGCCATGAGTCTTTTTGGGAAAGATGCAACAACCTGGATTTGGGGATCCTCTGCCATTCCTCTCCAGTTCTGTCAGGTTGGATGGTAAATGTTGGTGGACAGCCATTTTTAGGTCTCTCCAGAGATGCTCAATTGAGTTTAAGTCAGGGCTCTGGCTGGGCCATTCAAGAACAGTCACGGAGTTGTTGTGAAGCCACTCCTTCGTTATTTTAGCTGTGAGCTTAGGGTCATTGTCTTGTTGGAAGGTAAACCTTCGGCCCAGTCTGAGGTCCTGAGCACTCTGGAGAAGGTTTTCGTCCAGTATATCCTTGTACTTGGCCACATTCATCTTTCCCTCGATTGCAACCAGTCGTCCTGTCCCTGCAGCTGAAAAACACCCCCACAGCATGATGCTGCCACCACCATGCTTCACTGTTGGGACTGTATTGGACAGGTGATGAGCAGTGCCTGGTTTTCTCCACACATACCGCTTAGAATTAAGGCCAAAAAGTTCTATCTTGGTCTCATCAGACCATAGAATCTTATTTCTCACCATCTTGGAGTCCTTCAGGTGTTTTTTCATGTGTCTTGCACTGAGGAGAGGCTTCCGTCGGGCCACTCTGCCATAAAGCCCCGACTGGTGGAGGGCTGCAGTGATGGTTGACTTTCTACAACTTTCTCCCATCTCCCGACTGCATCTCTGGAGCTCAGCCACAGTGATCTTTGGGTTCTTCTTTACCTCTCTCACCAAGGCTCTTCTCCCCCAATAGCTCAGTTTGGCCAGACGGCCAGCTCTAGGAAGGGTTCTGGTCGTCCCAAACGTCTTCCATTCAAGGATTATGGAGGCCACTGTGCTCTTAGGAACCTTAAGTGCAGCAGAAATTTTTTTGTAACCTTGGCCAGATCTGTGCCTTGCCACAATTCGGTCTCTGAGCTCTTCAGGCAGTTCCTTTGACCTCATGATTCTCATTTGCTCTGACATGCACTGTGAGCTGTAAGGTCTTATATAGACAGGTGTGTGGCTTTCCTAATCAAGTCCAATCAGTAAAATCAAACACAGCTGGACTCAAATGAAGGTGTAGAACCATCTCAAGGATGATCAGAAGAAATGGACAGCACCTGAGTTAAATATATGAGTGTCACAGCAAAGGGTCTGAATACTTAGGACCATGTGATATTTCAGTTTTTCTTTTTTAATAAATCTGCAAAAATGTCAACAGTTCTATGTTTTTCTGTCAATATGGGGTGCTGTGTGTACATTCACGAGGAAAAAAATGAACTTAAATGATTTTAGCAAATGGCTGCAATATAACAAAGAGTGAAAAATTTAAGGGGGTCTGAATACTTTCCGTACCCACTGTATATATATATATATATATATATATAGATAGATAGATAGATAGATAGATAGATTAGTAATGAAAATAGACCTGACTGAAAATACATATATAATAGCAATTAGGCAATAATAATTAGTTGAAATAAAGAAATAAAGTATCAAAAGCAAGTGATCATATGGTTTTTCTGAATAAAACTGTTAAAATACATAATGTATTATAAACAATACAGATTATAACAAATGACTGCAAAGGGCACCAACGGTCTGACCATTGTTTTTACACTTCAACAACGCAATCTAATCCGTGTTTAATATTGACTAGACAACATTTAATTCAAATGTCTACTTAATCTTTAACATTTTGGCCATTTCTTTATGAAAAAATACCTACAGACATTACAATTTCTTGACTATGTGGACATCAAAACGTGTAAACTCACTTTTATTTTGAAATCGCGATTAACACTTAGCATGTGAAGAAAGATAATGTTTTCTTCTGTGCTTGCTTAGATTTATAAATGATTTTCATTACAAATCTGATGAAATAACGGACGTTGCATTCACACATGAACGTTATAATAAATCCAAACTCACAACAACTCACAACAACATGCAGAAATGTTGTTTAAGACGCTTGACACAAGTAAACCATAACGGTTTGTGTAGCAGCATTTACTGTGAATGAGATGCAGGGATGTAACCTACACACATATAAATAATTATAGCTCACATATTAAACGGCATTGCATATATTTATTTAACTGAGTCATAGCATTTGTGAATTCTTAATAGCATTATGCTTTATTATGATTTTTAAATGGGTTTAATACGTGGAATGCGCCACTTCCGGTATTTTGCCGATTACAAGACAAGGTCAAAATGCAACAAAAGCCACTTATTCTTCGGCTGGGATCATGTAGAGCCTTTTGAAGCTGCACTGAAACGGCAATTTGGACCTTCAGCCCGTTGGTCACCATTGAAGTCCACTATATGGAGAAAAATCCTGGAATGTTTTCCTCAAAAACTGTCATTTTCCTTTTGACTGAAAAAAGAAAGACATGAACATCTTGGATGACATTGGGTGAGTAAATTATCAGGAATTTTTTATTCTGAAGTTAACTAATCCTTTAATAAAAGTTCTATTGAGCTATAAAGGTAAATTATTGGACTTTAATCTGGTTAGATACCATATTTTACACCAATGAAAACAAGGCTGGAGGGATAGACTTACAGTCTTTACAATGGCACAAACTGTATCAAGGTCTTAGATTGTGTAGTTTTAACAGCTCACAACTTTCAAAACTGTTTTATGGAGATTTTGTCTAGTGAAAGACTTTCATTGAGATGTTTCATCAGCTCAATAACCCATATGTTGTTAAACATCAGTACAATCCATTGAACATATGCTACTTCTATCCTTCACAGGCTTGTTTTCATTCCTATGAAGACATACATATGGTGTAAACAAAGGTCTACAGCATAGCTTTAGGTTAACTGAGAAAAAAAAAACCTGGCAGCCAGCTGTTTATCAAATTTGTAGGTTTTACAGATGTAATATATATATTTCATTAACATAAATTACTAATATCTGTTTTCATAATATGCTGCTTACCAGAAACGTTTGATGTATTTATAGAGAAATGTTTGAGTTCATATTGAGATCTCTAACCTTTGTAGACATTAGCATCCTGGCAAATCTGAGAATAGTTCGTGACATTGTTGAGATCTCTTCTAAAGGAGACACATGAGATTAATGTTTTTGTTTTCTTTCCTCAGGAGGAGAATCTGAGAAGCAGATGATATGAAGAAAATGTAAGTTTTTTTTTTTTTGTTTTTACTCTTCATTCTCTCTCATTTTGGAGGAAAAACAATTGAGAGACCTTTAGAATTCATTTCTTTTAATATAATGAGAATAAACCCATTGGGCTGTTTGTTAAAAAATGGCAAAATCTGGCACACTTGTTGCATGAGAGCAAATTGTTCATTGTGAAGACACAGATTTGAGATGCTGTAACACTAGACTTTGTGCTCCATTCATATGTATGTAAAATGTAAGAGTCAGTATTTTCCTGCGTTCTGAAGTTCAAGTTGACCTGTGAGTTTATTTAGTGAAAAAAAAAAACATTTGACAAATAGAAGATCTAAACATCAAAAATTTTATGACATTTTGGGAGTGAAATTGTTGACAAAAGTGTTCATTACCAAAGAGTGTAATAATTTGTAATATTTTAGTTTTGGGTTAACCAAAATAGTATTGTCATTGACTAAAATATGTATATGTAATTTCAGAGTTAAAAGGACTGAACTCAACAAATATGACAATATTTACTATTTAAAAAATGTCAAAATACAAAAAAGTAAAATAAATAAATAATGAATAGGTAAAAAAAAAAAAAAGTAAAAATTTACACTGAATCATATTATGCATAAATAATATGCATGCTTTAAAATCAGTCATTACCAAAAAATGTCAAAATACAAAAAAGTAAAAGAAATAAAGAAATAAATAACTATTAGGTAAAAAAAAAAAAAAAAAAAAAAAAAAAGCAGTAAAAATTTACACTGCATCATATTGTTTCCCATTTTCATTGTGGGGTCTAAAATAAAATGCATGCTTAAAATCTAACCAATCATTACCAAAAAAAAAGCCAAAATACAAAGAAGTAAATTAAATAAATAAAAATAATAAATAAGTACAAATAAATAAATAATAGGACTTAAAAAAAAGTTAAAAGTAAAAAAAAAAAATATTGCCATATCATATGCATGCTTAAAATCTGACCAATCATTACCAAAAAATGTTGAAATACAAAAAAAGTGAATAAATAAATAAATACATACATATATACATAATAGGTTAAAAAAATACAAAAAGTAAAAAAAAAAATTGTAGGGTATTCATTGTAGGGTTTGAAATAATATGCATACTTAATATGCATGCCTAAAATATGATCAGTCATTACCAAAAAGTATGTCAAAATACAAAAAAAAAGTAAAATAAGTTAATAAATAAAAATAATAAATAAAATACATGCATACATAATAGGTAAAAATAAATAAATAAAAATAAAAAAGTATGCATGCATAAAATCAGACCAATCATTACCAAAAAATGTCAAAATACAAAACATAAATACATAAATAGTTGAAAAAAGTAAAGTAAAATAAAATAAAATAAATAAATAAATAAATAAACATTTACACTGCATCTTATTATATTTCCCATATTCATTGTGGGGTCCAAAACAATTTGCATGCTTAAAAGCCAACCAATCAGGAAGTCCCATCCTCTTTGCCCCAACTTTTGTTTCAGGAGGAGCTTGATCACTGAAGCTGAATCTAAAAGCATTTTTGCCTGTAGTTTCCATGGCAGCCTCAGAGCCCAAACCTTTCAGTTTTTCAGCTGACGTGAAAATCAATGTGAAAAGTTGCTTCTCTCACTCCTTCCTACCTGACAGTGCATCACATCACGACCTCCATAAATAGTTCTTTTCATTTAGAGCTGATAGAACGAAGGGGCAAAAAAAGAACGCCGGGAACTCCTAAATCCAGCTCCACAGACGTCAGATCTCCAGCCTTGAGTATTTATCGCCTCAAATACCGATATGAAGCGATTCAACAAATAGCTCTTTGTCATGTGGCCCACATCGGCAAATTATACCTGCCAGCGTGGTAAAATCCCAACGTACTACATCACGGATTCCCCTTTACTCCAACTCAGCCACTTTTCCCCCTTTATTCACCTCCCGTGCTCGTTTTTATATATAAATGTCCCCTCCCTCTTCGGTTTTTATATATTTCCCCATCTTTTCCCCACATTAATAGCCTTTAACATAGTACAGTGCTGCCCTGGTAACAAAGAGAGGCTTCCTCAAGCCATTAATCACGATGACAAGTCCTTTGTTGTCAGTTAGCAGCTGTGCGCGGAGGAACATTACTCTTCTATTCTGGCCCGCGGTGCAGAGTCGGCCCGCTCTGCTCCTCTTTTCATGAGGAATCGGAAACTGGAGGGTCCAACCCCTGCTCGCTTATCAGCTGCTAATTGAACTCCCAGCTGTTAAGAAAATGGTCCCTGTGTGTATTTTCAGCCGAGTTTTGGCAGATATTGCAGCCTGGAGTGAACTCGGGAATGTCTGCCAGCCGCGCTACTTTCTAAAGGTTAATAATTTGTTTTTGATGAAGGATGATGGCAAACTTTGAGTCGCGTGAAACCGTATTTTAGATGACCGGCCCTCTGAGAATTCCCTGTGTGTCAACATCTTAACTTCATTTTTAGCTCTGCGGCTGTTTAGCGAAGCTCTTTCGGTGCTTTGAAACGCTGGCCTGCGAAACAGCTGCTATTTACTCGCCTGTTGGCTGGTGACTTTATTTGAGGTTGCAAACATTGCAAGTTTTAATGGCCAGTTTGTATCTAGGATGCCTGATTTAGCTCAGCTATTACGGATATTCCTCGCATTAAGCTGGAAAGACAGTATGTGGAACAAAATAATTTTATGTCCTATTTATATTATACATTACTGTTAAAAAAATGGGGTCAGAAATGAATACTTTAACTCAGCGAGGAGGCATTACATTGATTAGAAGTGACATTTATAATGTTATAAAAGATATATGTGTTAAATAAATGCTGCACAGCAGTTTTCAACATTGATAATAGTAAGAACTGTTTCTTGAATGATGTCCAGGAATGATTTCTGAAGGATCATGTGATGCTGAAGACTGGAGTAATGATGCTGAAAATTGAGCTTTGCATCATAGAAATAAATTACATGTAAAATAAATTCAAATAGTTATTTAAAATTTTAATATTTAACAATATTACTAATTTTACTTTGTCAAATAAATGCATAAAAAAATCTTATTTTAAAAAACCATAGCAATCGTACCAATCTCAAACTTTTGAGCAATAGTGTACATATTTTATTTTATTTTAGAACATTTAAAAATATTACTACTTTTATGATGTTTTTTGTAATTTTTGCAGCCTGTTTTAAAAATAAGTGTCCACTTTCTTTGTATGGAGAAAGCAGTTTATTCTTCAATAAATAAAATAAATGAATAAAAACTATCTTGTCATTCCCAAACTTTTCAGCAATAGTGTACATATACATTGGTATTAAAATCAGTGTCTGCTTTCATTGTATAGAAAAAGCAGATTTTTCTTCTAAAAAAAAATAAATAATAAAACTAAATAAATAAATCTACCATTCCCAAACTTCTGAGCAATAGTGTACATTTTATTTTATTTTATTTTATTTTATTTTATTTTATTTTATTTTAGAACATTTAAAATATTACTACTTTTATGGTGTTTTTTTGTAATTTTTGCAGCCTGTTTTTAAAAATAAGTGTCCACTTTCATTGTATAGAGAAAGCAGTTTTTTCTTCAATAAATTAAATAAAGTAAATAAATAAATAAATAAATAAAAAACTATCTTGCCATTTCCAAACTTTCAGCAATAGTGTACATATACATTTTTTCTTTATTTATTTATTTAAATTTTTGAAGACTGGTATTAAAAATCAGTGTCTACTTTTATTGTATAGAAAAGGCAGCTTTTTCTTCACAAAATAATTAAATAAATAAATAAAAATAAATAAATCTACCATTCCCAAACATCTGAGCATTTTATTTTATTTTATTTTATTTTTTGAGCACATTTTAAAAAGATGACCACTTTTATGAAGTTTTTGTCATTTTTGCAGCCTGGTTTTAAAAATCAGTGTCTATTTTCAACAGCTTGTGGAATATGATAAAAATGTGATGTTTTGGTGGTGCATGTTATCTCTAGAATGACATTTCCTCATTAAAGTGTATTGCATTGGTTCAGTTATATTATTTAATAAATAATTCAAAATACACCTTCATGACTAGCAATTGAATGGTAATTTTTCTCAATTTACCCCCATTGGCAGGATGAGTTAATTTAGGCCCCTAGCCGCGGACGACCGCCTCACTGTGTTTTAAAAAGCGAAGCAAATTCTAGCTAGTTTGCAGTGAACTCAAATTGACCGCCGAGTGTTTCACCACCCAAAAGTGCTGCGCTCTAATTGGCTGTGACATGCGGTTAGCGCTCCAGGTTTCCTCCCTACCCATCATCAAACAGACATGAAAAACAAGCCCGAATGCGCAACAAAGCAACAAACCCAGCACGGCTATGTATAAACATGACTCACATTGCTGTTGTTTTTGTCCTAACCGCTGTTGTTGTGTAGATTAGGCCTGTGAAAAGCACCGTGCGGTATTAGCCCGCTACGCGCTAACTGCTGTCGTACTGCCAAAAGCCTGGAGTCAACGCGTGTCTCTGGAGCTGCGTTTGGAGCCGAGCGCCTCCAGATGAACTTTCCCTCACCCTGCCTCCCACAACCGCTGCGACTGCCACTAGCTTGCTTACAGGCCTCCTCTGAAAGTGACAAAAAGCCTCTGCTGTGTGGTGACGGGCCTTGTTCTGTCTCTCTCCTTGTCCACCCCCATTTCCCATTCCCACTGTTTCTCTCACAAGATGGGAAGCATAAATGTGTGTGTGTGTGTTTAAGACAGTGAGAGAGAATGAGAGAGAGCAGGGCGTCTCTGTCAGCTCAGCAGAAATCCCTCCCTAATGAAGTCCTTCCTGTCACCTATAGCGTCTGTTTACTTTGTTCTTCCTTTATTTTGCATAATATATGTGCATATAGGCTTGTTTGAGCGCACGTTTGACTGTGTCTCGGCTCCAGCCATATGTGACTGAGATAACAAGTTCCACAAATTAATGATGCTGTCGTAAACACATTTTTGGTGCCATGCTAAGTTCATATCATATAGTCTGTGTGTTCAATTGGTTGGCTTCCTGAATATTGCCTTATATTACGAAATATTTTGTGAATTTTTAGAATGGTGCTTGATCTGGTTCCTGTACCCCAAGAGGAAATCCTGACGGTGCCCCTGGTGGCTATGAACATGAATGACACCTGATGTTTTTTTTTACTTGTCGGATGATGAAATAGGTAAAAAACTCATACTCATACTGCATATTAACACCCTGAAACACTCAGAACACCTTAGCAACCACTTAGTAATGACATGAAAACTTAGTAGCCACCAAATAGAACACTCAGAACACCTTAATAACTGCTTATAAAATGGATAGTTCCGGTTCTTGATTCTGATTGGTTGAGCCGCGTTTGAAGTTGTTGTAAATTGCTCTACAAACATACACCTTTGTTTACGCCCGTGTGTTGCACGGCAACCAATTTGTTGCAACCACAACCGTTTCTGAGGAACTACATTGGCTGAAGAATAATGTGGGGCTTATTGCTGTAACAGCAACTCTCTAAAACACTTAGAACGTCTTAGCAACTGTATAGTGTTTGTCCTAAAAACACTCAGAAAAGCTTAGCAATTGCATAATGCCATGAAAGCACCTTTGTGACTGCAGAACAGCACATAGAAACAGTTAGAACACCTTAGCAACTGCATAGCAACGCCCTGATAAACATTTAGAACACTTTAGTAACCACTTAGAAATAGCATGAGAGTCATTTTGAACACTTTGGAAACTGCATAGCAACGCCCTAATAAACACTCAGTGCAACGTTTTCAAAGCGATGGAAACCATGGAAACCATTTAGTACACCTTAGCAACTGCATAGCAACGCCATGGAAACCATTTTTTTTACCTTGGCAGCTGCATAGCAACAACCTAATAAACACTCAGAGCAACATTTTTATAGCAACGCCATGGAAACAGTTTTTTTTTTACCTTAGCAACTGCATAGCAATGCCATGGAAACCATTTAGTACACCTTAGCGACTGCATAGCAACACCCTAACAAAAACTCAGAATAACATTTTCATAGCAGCGCCATGGAAACAATTTTTTATTACCTTAGCAACTGCCTAGCAATGCCCTAATAAACACTCAGAACAATGTTTGCATAGTAATGCCATGGAAACTATTTTTTTACCTTAGCAACTGCATAACAATTCCTAATAAACAATCAGAGCAATGTTTTTATAGCAACGCCATTGAAACTGTTTAGAACACCTTAGCAACCACATAGAAACATTCTAATGAACACTCAGAACAATGTTTTCATAGCAATGACATGGAAACCATTTAGAACATCTTAGCAACTACAAAGCAACGCTCTAATAAACACTCAGAACAATGTTTTCATAGCAATGCCATGGAAACTATTTTTTTTTTTACCTTAGCAACTGCATAGCATTGCCATGGAAACCCTTTAGTACACCTTAGTGACTGCATAGCAACACCCTAACAAACACTCAGAATAACATTTTCATAGCAACACCATGGAAACTATTTTTGTTACCTTAGCAACTGCATAGCAATGCTCTAATAAACACTCAGAACAATGTTTTCATAGTAATGCCATGGAAACTATTTTTTTAATTAGCAACTGCAGAACAATGCCCTAATAAACAATCAGAGCAATGTTTTTATAGTAATGCCATTGAGAACCATTTAGAACACCTTTGCAACTGCATAGAAACATTTTAATGAACATTCAGAGCAACGTTATCATATAAATGACATGGAAACCATTTAGAGCACCTTAGCATCTGCGTAGCGACATCCTAATAAACATTTAAAACACCTTAGCAACTACTTAGCAATGCCATGAAAGTTATTTTGGAACACGTGAACAACTGCATAACAACACCCGAATAAACACTCAGAACAGTGTTTTCATAGTAACACCATGAAAACAAACTAGAACACCTTAGCAACTGCATAGCCACACCGTAATAAACACTCTGGAACCCATTTAGAACACCTTAGCAAGCACGAAGTAACACTGTAATAAACACTCAAAACAATGTTTTCATAGCAACAACTTATAGCAGCTGCATGGCAACAGCTACTCACAACACTTGAGTATTCTGCTTGGCAACTTTCTGCTCAGCAAACACCACTGACATTTTCTTCATAAATTGTAAAACTGAATTTGTGAAAGCTACAGCTGCTAACAACATCAGCAACAAGTGACTAATTAACTCTGACAACAAAAACATCATGCCTCCCTGTCTGCTTCATTAGCTTGACTCGTTATTGAAGAGTCCACATACAGAAGATCCTCTCATGGGCTTTGGAGAATTGTAATCGATAGGCAACAAGTCGGATAACCTCACATACACCCGTGAATGCCTC
>NC_066879.1:16640638-16695638 GCF_022985175.1 Labeo rohita | reverse complement strand
TCAGTGGTGGAAACTGGCTTCCATAGTTTTGTAAGATTTCAAGTACTCAGAAATGAAAGAATAGCCCATTATTGAGAAACCAAACTGTCTTATTATGATTAATTTCTGAGTGAATAAGCAAAGTCCTTTCGCTGTCGTTGCAGAGCTGAAGACAGCATAATAAGATCAGTGGGCGGTAACCTGTCATGACCGTCTACACACTTCATGCTTGGGCTCTAATGTGAGATGCTAGAGGTGTGTGATTTTTGCAGAGGGCTTAACTTTGAATGTCACATTGATCACACTTGCTGATTCGGCTGTCAGGAATGTAATTAATGTCGTTTTAGATGTTCTCAAACTGTCATCGCTGGTAAGAGCTACAGATGTTCTGCATTGGATCTGTGATTCACGGTGTATTTTTACCACACACACAGTGCCATTTTTATGCTTTAAAGGGCAGTTGACAGTCATATTAGCATTTTACTTTATGCATATTAATTGCTTGATTACCAATTATGAGTTATGAGAAGCGGAAAATGAAGGCTTTGTAGAAGTGGGGATTAAAATCACTAATATTAAGTTGAGATACTGATTATGTACAGCAAATTATATGTTAAAAAAACCTTATCAAATAAATTTAATCAAAAAGTATAAAAATAGAATACAGTGAAACAATAGCTACTTCTAATTAAGAACAATTTTAAATTGTATTTTATAGTAAACACATTTGAGAGGATGATATTGCTTATGTACAGCAAATGGAACTCATCAAATGAACGAAAAAGTACAAAATTATATAAATATATAGAATAAAATGAAAAATAGTGATTAATCACTCTAATCATTTTAAAATATATTTTTATAGTAAATACACAGATTCAAAAGTATATTTATGTCTTTGAAATATTGCTTGTTTAGCAAATTATTTAAAAAAACCTTATGTAAAATACATTTAATCAAAAAGTATAAAAAATATAGAATAAAATTAAAACAAGGATTTCTAATCAGTTGCATATTTTAAAATATGACTGTTTTGAAATTTATTTGTGTATAGTAATCACATTTGAGATTATAATAATATTGCTTATATTCAGCAAATAAAAAACACATAAATAAAATAAAAGAAAAAGTGCAAAATTATATACAAATATAGAATACAATGAAAAATAGTGAATTCTAATCAGTAACATATTTTAAAATATATTTTGAAATATTGCTTATGTCCATCAAATTATAAAAAATGAAATAAATTATATTAAAAATTATTAAATAAAATAAAATGAAACAGTGACATCTAATCAGTTACATATATTAAAATATGATATTTTATATTATTGCTGTAATATGAAATATTTTACAATTTTATAACAAACACATTCAAGAGTATATCGCTTATGTACAGCAAAAAAAAAAAAAACTCAAATCAAATAAATGAAAAAACACAAAATTATATAAAAATATAGAATAAATTAAAACAACAGTGACTTTTAATCAGTTACATATTTGAAAATATATTTTTTATAGTAAATGCACAAATTCTTTGAAATATTGCTTCAGCAAATTATTACAAATTAAAGAAAAATTAAAGACATTAAAAATTATATTAACTTACATCAACATAACATTATTACACATAGTATAAAATTAAACAATTGTGAATTTTAATCAAATATTTTAAAGTAAAATTTACTCTTATTTCAAAAGATCCATAAAAAATCTGATTTTCTCATTATGTAAACAAAAATAAACCTTTTTAATCCAGCCTAAAATGCTTTGCTGGTTTTAGGTGGTTTAATCTGGTCTCCCAGCCTGACCAGCAGAGAATTGTCACTGAAAAAAAAATATATATATAAATATAAGTCCAGCAAACAAACCTGCTTGACCAGGAAAGGAAACCATGTGAGACCAGCTTAGACCAGCAAACCAGCCTAGGATTTTCATTATATGACCTATTAAATTTGAATTAAAATGATATTTGTGATTATAATATAAGCTATAAGGACTGCTTCTTTGAAATTTGTGGTTTTCCCTTCCCTTGTGAATTTGGCACAAATAACAGATTTGCCCATTTTATCATCTTATTTACGTCTTTGTTAAAAACGTTTACTAAAAAAGATGACTGATTGTGTAATTTTTTTCAGTAACCGTCATTGTGGTGATGTCTAGCACTAGCTTGTTTTGTGTGTCATAGCGAATTCTGGTGATTTTTGTACCTTCGTCATGGTTAGCAGAGCTGCAGGGCTTCCCAATGTGATTAGCTTAAAATTGGCTCTGAATCCCGCCATGGAGAAAGTGATTTGCTGGTGTGTTTGAAGTTGGCGGCAATTTTAGGAAGCCTTTGAGTGGCTGTTTGAACTGAATTTGACCCGTCCGTTCCATCCTTTCAGTGTTTGGTCTGGCGTTCGGACGGCGTTTGATTAAAACTTCACATTAGCCTTTGATGAGAACAGGCTTCTCCTTTGTAGCGCGCGCTCCATCTGGAGCACCGGCCACCATACGGCTGCCATCTTCATTGTGACATGCTCGCGTGCCCTCCAGCCACAGTTAAAGGGATAGTTCGGCCAGAAATGAAAATTCTGATGTCAGTATGCTTGCTCTCCAAATCCAAATGATTTGTTCTTCTGTTTCTGTTTTCTTCAAGAAAGATTAAAGAATATTGTTGCTCCTTTTGTTTAAATAATAATAATAATTCTTAATGTTGTTATTAAGAATATATAAAACTATATAGAATATAATATAATATAATATAATATATATATATATATATATATATATATATATTATGTTATATTATATTGTATTACATTTATGTATGTATTTATTTATTTATTTACTTTATTGGATATAAAAATCATGCTTTGCAGAGGAAGCTTCTGTAGCACATCAAATATGCATATTTTAGGCCCAAATTCACTTAATACAAACATAATAATAATAATAATAATAATAATTGTTGTTGTTGTAATAAATATGTTAATTTTTAAATATGTTAAAAAAATTAAGGATACATTTATAAGTATTTATATGAATAAAAATACATTTCTTTTTAAAAAATTATTACAATTATTTTCATATTATTATATTTATGTAATTTGTAATATAAGGATTTTTTAGTTTGTTTTTAAATAAATGTGTTGTAATATATCATTAAAATCTAATTATTAAAATTAAGGTTTATGTTAGTTCATTTTTTAATATTTGTATACATACTATATTAAAAATATAAAAAATATTTAGTTTATTTGCAAAAACAGATAAGTCAAAAATTGTTTTTATTATTTTAGTATTTTTTTGTAAAAAAAAAAAATATGATTTTTGAAAAATGTTAAAAATGGAGTTATCTATCGAAGTTAAACTTTAAAGTGAAAGCGCACCCCACAGTAAATTATATTATATTATATTATAACTTCATTAGACTAACAATTAAATGCATGAGATATATGCATTCTTCCATGAAACAAAAATGATATTATATATTTTTTTGTAATTCTATTTAAAAAATTGTAATGAAACATTGCTATACACATTTATTTAGTTACAAAAATGTAAATAATTACACCAAATAATTGAATGAATAAATTAAATAAACATGTATTTAATTTTTTTAAATAGAATTAAAAATAAAATATAATATCCATTTTGTTTCAAGGAAGAATGCAAATATGAATTAAAAAAAATAAAAAAAATAAAATATAATATCCATTTTGTTTCAAGGAAGAATGCATATATCTCATGCATGAAATTTTTTAAATGTTTTAAAATAAATTAAAAATAAAATATAATATCCATTTTGTTTCAAGGAAGAGTGCATATATCTTATGCATGAATTTTTTTAATTTTTTAAAATAAATTAAAAATAAAATATAAAATCCATTTTGTTTCAAGGCAGAATGCATATATCTCATGCATGAAATTGTAAGTCTGATAAATATAATATAATAAATATAATACAATTTACTGTGGGGTGCGCTATCACTTTAAAGTTTCCAAACACCAGGAAAAGGAAAAGTCTGCAAGTTTGTCTCAGGAAGAAGAGCAATGCGATGATGTAATGGCAACAAGAGAACAACAAGTCCTGCCAATAACAGATGACGTCAGACAACAATGCGTGCCATGATGTGTTAAAACTGAACAACATTTTGTACAATAGAATATTTTTTCATAAAATACATCCATCTTATTCATTTTCTAGGCATGAGCATGATTCATCACAATACTAATTACATTTATTACATTTTCTCCATAAATAGGTGAATCCATTAGACCACACAAGCATGCTGCTGCAGGTTTATATATAGCAGCCACTCGGCGTCCAGGACCCGCGTAGTGACCCGCACCATCTGCTGCCACACAGTGCCACAAAATGGCAGGCCGTGGGGTAGCCAGGCAGGTAATTCAAGGCCGGTGCGTGCCAACCGCGCCGCCCGAGCGTCCATCAAGCGCACATGCACGTCAGCTCCCCAGCAGTGCTTCTCATGCTGCAGTATGTTGGAGTTTAGTAAACACTTGGAGGCTGGTTAGTGACAGCACGTCAGGATGAGAGCGGACGTTTTGGCTGCTTGTTGCTTGAGGGATACGGCCAAAGAAAAGTAGATTTTAGTGGGTGAAGTTGTCTAGAACATGACTCTGTGATATTTCATGCCATTCCAAAGATGAAAATGTAAACAAGCAATTAGATTGTCAAGAAAATGAAATGCATTACTTAATGCATGTTGTTGATCTAATCTATCGCTGTACCGCAACTTCATGATGTTTTAAAGATATTCGCTAATTGCAAACATATGAGGAATAAAATATATATTTAAAATTTAATCTCTACTGTAAAAAAAAAAAAAGTTGGTGACTTAAACTGACTTAAAAACATGAGTTGAATCTTGTTTTAAAGTTATTTTTTGTTTAAAAAAGTTTTTTTGATGAATTAAAGTAATGCAAAAACATATATTGTCATGACGTATTGATCATATAATTTTTTTTAGGGTGTAATATTTTATATGTATATTATTATATGTTATATATTTATAATATTTGACCTGGACATGTTTTCTGTGAGATAACCATCATAATTTGTAGAGGAAATTTCAGTCGTTTATGACAAATGCACACATTTACTCGCAAATTAATTTAAAAATGTTTTTCATTTTAATATATGTATATATATATATATATATATACACAGTGAGTGCTCTCCACTAATATTGGCACCCTTGGTAAATATGAGCAAAGACGGCTATGAAAATAAATCTGCTTTGTTTATCTTTATGATCTTACATTCAAAAAATTCACAAAATGCTAACCTTTCATTGAAGTAAAACAATTAAAAGTGGGGGGAAACTTACGTTATGAAATAAATGTTTTTCTCATATGCATGTTGGGCACAATTATTGGCACCCTTAGAAATTATAATGAGTAAAATATCTCTGAAGTATATTCCCATTCATATTTGCATTTATTTAGCACACTAGAATGACTAGGAGTATGATATTGTCCAGCAATAACTTCCTGTTTCACAGGATTATAAATATGAGGAGCACAAAGGCCAAATTTCCTTAATCATCCATCACAAGGAATAAAACCAAATAATATAGTTCTGATGTGCAGAACAAGATTGTTGAGCTTCACAAAATAGAAAGTGGCTGTAAGAAAAGAGCTAAAGCATTGAAAATCCCGATTTCCATCATTAGGACAATAATTAAGAATTCCAATCAACTAAAGATGTTACAAATCTGCCTGGAAAAGGACGTGTGTCTATATCGTCCTAATGCATGGTGAGGAGAAGAGTTTTTAGTGTCCAAAGACTCTCCAAGGATCACAGTAGGAGAACTGCAGAGATTAGTTGAGTCTTGGGACCAAAAGACTAAAAAAAAAAAAATCAAACAGCCCCTACGTCACCACATGTTTTTCAGGAGGGTTTTAAGAAAAATCCTCCTTGCTCATCCAAAAACAAACTCCAGCATATTCAGTTGTCAGACACAACTTGAATTTCAAATGGGAATGGCTTCTGTGGTCAGATGAAACTAAAAAAAAAAGAGCTTTCTGGCAGCAAACACTCAAGATAGGTTTGGTACAAAAAGTACCCCATGCCCACGGTTAAATATACTGCTGGATCTTTAATGTTGTGGTCTTATTTTCCTGCCAGAGGTCCTGGACATCTTGTTCAGATACATGGCATCATGGATTCTAGCAAATACCAACAGATAAAAAATGTAAACCTGACTGCATCTGTTAGAAGTTCTATAATGAGCTGTGGTTGGATCCTCCATCAGGACAGTGATCCAAATCAAACATCAAAATCAACACAAAAATGTGTCACTGAGCATAAAATGAAGCTTCTGCCATGGCCGTCCCAGTTGCCTGACCTGAACCCTATAGAAAATGCGTGAGGTGAACTGAAGAGAAGAAGCACCAGCATGGAGCTGGGAAACTAAAGGATCTGAAGAGTTTGAAGGAATGGTCTCTGATCTCTTGTCAGGTGTTCTCCAAACTCTTCAGGCATTAAAGAAGAAAACACAGAGCTGTTATCTTGAATAAAGGACATTGCAGTAATTGGGTGCCAATAATTGTGGTCAACATGAACTACAGAAAAACATTTATTTTATAAAGAGATTTTCCCCCTGCTTTCCATGGTTTTACTTAAATGATAGGTTAGAATATTGTGAATTTTTTGAATGAAAGATTAAAAGGATAAACAATGCAGATTTATTCTTACAGCCACCTTTGCTCATATTTACCAAGGGTGCCAATATTAGTGGAGGGTACTGTATATATATATATAATTGTGATATAATTATATATATATATATATATAATAGTAATGATTCTTTTACAATTTATTATTGATTTATGTATGTATGTATATATTTATTTAGGCATAAAATATGACCTGGGCATTCTTTCTTTTTTCTTTTCTTTTCCTTTTTTTTTTTGTATGTTCTTCTGAGGAAACTTCAATAGCTTTGCGAGGAAAGAGAGACTCCATATTGTGGTAATGGTGTTGACGAGAGATGTTTCAGTCCCGTGTGATCCGTCGATGTGTGATCACTTTTTTTCTCTTCCTCAGTTCTCCTCAGCTCCTTTTCACAGAAGCACACAGTGTTTCTTCCACAGAGCGACTTGTCGCGTGTAATTTTGATCGTGCCTTAATGATGTCCCATTGACAATTTCTTAGGAAACAAAGCGCTACACTCGCAGAGAAATGAAATATTCTTGATTTTAATGAGAGGTTTTGCTTATGAGCTGCGAGACATATGGTTTACACTGATTGCAAGCTCTATCGCATTATCTCTCGCTCTTTCAGTCTCTCTCTCTTTGAGAATACCTGTCATACATGCGTTATTTATGTTCAGCCATTAAAACAGAAACAGAATTTGAACACATTCAATGTTTGTGTTTCATTAGATTCTGCAAAAACTCAAAAGTCATGCAGGTGATGTTTAACTTTAATGATTGCTCATAAATGCATTAATAGTGTAGAAATATGTGTATTTATATATCAAACAACCATTTAGTACATTCATAATGCAGTAAACTCTAAAGCAGCTTTGATGGTGAAATGCATTTATAAGCTTTAATCATTTGATTGTTCTGAGTTTTTAGGTGGAATCGTTTGTGTCGGTGTTTCTCCACGTCTGGTGAAAGGCGAACAGCTGTAAAGCTCAGATGCCGGGCTGCTCTCGTCTCCTCCTGAGGATTAGTAACTAAAGAGCTAAAGAAGCCTCGGCTGGTAAAACGCTAACGCTAGTGCGTCTAAAAGCTCACTGCTGAGGAAATGAAATCATTTCAAGCCCCTCTGTTAATCTGCACACTATCTGGATATTTTAGGTGCTAAATGCATAAAGGATTGTATTTGAAAGTATGAAATCAATCCGTATGATTTAGTCACCCATTCTTAAAATGTTCTGGTCTCTTTTCCACGCTGCAGAACCACAATAGATGTTCTTGGCCTTAAAATAGGCATGTATAGACCTTTAAACACTGCAGAAAGTATTGTACCTTGTTATAGCTTTGGGCTGGAAGATGGTGTGTTATGTAATAATGTTGTTTGCGCTTTTTTTCTGTCACAGTACAGCTTTAAATGAAAAACAAATGTAGTTTTTAGATTTATGAAGTTTCTTATGCTCACCAAGGCTGCATTAATTTGATCAAAAACAGAAAAATTGTTAAATATTATTACAATTTAAAAAGAGTGTTTTCTGTTTGGATGTGTTTTAAAATGTCATTTATTTCTGGGATGCAAAGCTGAATTTTCAGCATCATTACTAGTCTTCAGTGTCACATGATCCTTCAGAAATCATTCTAACGTGCTGATTTGCTGCTCTAGAAACATGCATTATCAATGTTGAAAACAGCTGAGCTGCTTCATATTTTTGTGAAAACCATACTCTATTTTTTCAATTTTGTGCATTATTATGTTTTCATTAGCTATTTGGACTCTCATTCTGACGGCACCCATTCACTGCAGATGATCCATTGCTGAGCAAGTGATGTAATGCTACATTTCTCTAAATCTGCAAGCCTGAAGATGAATACAGTACAGCTTTAAATGAAAAACGAATGTAATTTTTTAATTTCTGAAGTTTCTTATGCTCGCCAAGTCTGCATAAATTTGATCAAAAACAGTAAAATTGTTAAATATTATTCAAATTTAGAATGAGTGTTTTCCATTTGAATGTGTTTTAAAATTTAATTTATTTCTAGGATGCAAAGCTGAATTTTCAGCATCATTACTAGTTTTCAGTGTCATATGATCTTTCAGAAATCATTCTAATATGCTGATTTGCTGCTCTAGAAACATGCATCAAAGATATTGAAAACAGCTGAGCTTGTATGTATTTTTTCAGTATTGCTTGTGCATTATTATGTTTTTATTAGCTATTTGGACAGCATCTCATTCTGATGGCACCCATTCACTCCAAAGGATCCACTGCCAAGCAAGTGATGTAATGCTACATTTCTCTGCATTATCAATGTTGAAAACAGCTGAGCTGCTTCATATTTTTGTGAAAACCATACTCTATTTTTTCAATATTGTGCATTGTTATGTTTTCATTAGCTATTTGGACTCTCATTCTGACGGCACCCATTCACTCCAGAGGATCCATTGCTGAGCAAGTGATGTAATGCTACATTTCGCTAAATCTGCAAGCCTGAGGATGAATAAATGTTTAGCAGATTTTCATTTTTGGGTAAACTGATACTTTAATCTTAAGTATGAGGAATGATAATTGAGTAATAATAGCATTTGAACAACATGTAAGCTCTAAATTGGCCTGGAGTTATAAACAGAGGCTCATAGACTCATCCAAATGTCTTGGCCCTCTTGCACGTAGGCATCTTGCTCACAGGAGGGGCTGAACAGCGCTAGCTGTGACCCAGCACAACATCTTCCCTGTGTTCTCAGCCTGAGCAGGAAAGACATTGGCAGGCGAGACGCAGACCCTCGCTTTGGCTCCGAATCCCCCCAGTGTCTCTCCTCCTCTCTTCCTCTCATCTTCTGTCGGTTTCTCCCACCCAGCTGCAGAGCCAGAGATGGAGCTAGACCGATTTATGGTAACACTGGTTTACTTTAAACTTTCATTCGCACATGTTATGACGCTTATTATAAAACAATAATTCCAGTTCTGAATGTAAGAGCTGTGTAATTCTATGTATTACATGTCTCTATGGAATACTTGATTCTGATTGGTCAATGTCAACATTATGTAATGACTGTTCAATATTAAAGTTTCATGTCTCTAATATGACTCATGCACTTTCTCTTTGTATAGTAAAATAAAATGATATTTATAATTTTTTTTTATAATAATATGTAAATTACATTTTGTGTTTTATATTATTTTTATATTTTTTAATTATATTTATATTATATATAATTATTTATCTTTTTTTATAAAATAAAAGTGGTTCCATTTATAAATTGCTTAGTTAATATAAATAATTCTACATCATTTATTAATTTTAGTATTAGTTTCAAATTTTAATAACATTAGTTAATGCGCTGCAACCAGTGTTGGGGAGTAACTAGTTACATGTAACGGAATTGCGTAATTTAAGTACAAAATAAATGTAATTGTAATTAGTTACAGTTACTGAGAAAAAATATGTAATTAAATTACAGTTGCTTTTGAAAAATGCCAGTGATTACAAAGGGGATTCAAATACACCCCTCAAATACAGATTTAATTGACTTCTTTTAAATTGCATTGACTGCTCTAAAATGAGACACCAATATTTCAGGAGTTTAGGACACAGAATAGGACACATGCTTATTTGATAACTGTTTTATTTCCTATTTGGGTTTATGCATAAACTTTATTTTTTAAGATTGTTTTTTCCAAGGCATTGTTAGATACTAGTGTTTTCTGTCATAACTATGCAAACATTTGATTTCAAACCCAGTATCATAGCTATTAAACTATTTCTTGTTATGATGTTATTTATGTTATGATCTTGTTATGACATATAGCACAACTGCGCTCACGGTGACCCGAGTTCGATTCCCATCTCGAGGTCCTTTGCCGATCCCGCTCCCCTTATCTCCTCCCAGCTCTATCCTGTCATCTCTCTACTGTCCTATCACAATAAAAGGCATAAAAAGCCCAAAAATGTAACTAAAAAAAATTTGTGGTGGCTGTGCTTTAAATTAAATTATTCCACCGCTCAGACTCTTTCGGGGCAACTTAAGTCAGTGCTATATGCTTGATCATTTTTCTTGGTGGAAGCTTTGCGTTTGGTAAGATTAGCTAATAAAATATTAAAGCTTAATTCAATATTATGTGTAAAATTTCTTAATTCTGTCATCCTGGTATCATGGACTTGCTCTATTGTTTCATACAAACGCAGTTGCTGCCATTTTTTTTTTTTTTTTTTTTTTTTACATTGTAATGGATTATAAGATAACTAACAAACTAGTACTACTACTTAATTATTTATGTGGTGAAATGTTGTGTAAGAAAACTGGTATGACTGCACTGTATCCCTAAAATGTCTAGTTTGAACTTGCTGTTTGCTAGCAACTGATTTCTTCATGGAAGCTTTGCGTTCAAATATTTCAACTCAGATCGGTGTTTAGTGTCTAATAATTTTGACACGAAACATATTAAAAAATCTATCAAGCAGCTGTGTAATAAGTGAGATAATGTACGTTCAGCCAGTTGTTATCGCAAAATAAAGATGTATATTATCCCTTACTTATTATAATCTTAATTCAAGTGATAAAGGATTTTGAAAGTGATAGTGAACAGTGTTGAGTAGTATTGTAAGGTTAACTCTGCCTGGTTTAAATGTTTCAAAATGATTAACAGTTGAAAATATTAGAAATTTAAAAAAAGTAGTCAAAAAGTAATTAAAAGTAATAAGTTACATTACTTTAATAAAGTAATTGAAAAGTTACACTACTTATTACATTTTAAATCAAGTAACTTGTAATCTGTAACCTATTACATTTCCAAAGTAACCTTCCCAACTTTGGCTGTAACGAACAACTGACCCTTCGCATGGAGTTTGACTGACAGGCGTTCTGACCAATCATAACGCAGCATTTGCCATTTTTGTCAAACCAGAAAGGACAGTAGATGAACGTTGTTGGATTTGGAAAAAGTGCGTATTGACGTCTTCCGCGATTGAAACAATGTTAATTCAAATTTAACGTTATTTCATGCTATAACGTTAACTAGTAAAGAGGAAGAGATGATCGATTCATGTCGGCTTGAACTGAGGCACATTAAAGGGCCACCAAACAGTATTTATAGTTTGAATTTCTTACAAAATGACAAAATTTGAAAGCTGAGACTTTGTTTTATATCAAAAGTAACCTGTTTAGTCTCTTGGCACGTTGTCAGTTTTGTAATACTAATAATAATATTAATATGCTGTGCATAATATGTATGTAACGTTAATTTATGCACATATTTAGTTATGTTAGCTAAGGCATTGAAGCATTACCAATAGTTTTAACGTCTTCTGGTTAGCAGTTGTGTCATAAATGGTATAAAGTAGCCAGCTGGTCATTATCGTTAAAATAGGCGAAATAGGTTGACCCCAAACTATGCAAAATATCTCTTTATAATAATTAACGAATCATTAATGCATGTTCCAACACTTATAAATGTCATGAAACCATGATTTCAGGGTTGTTTATGACTTAATGAAATTTCAAATGCTAGCATATTTCTATATAAGCCAGTCACACTGAAAAACAATTTAACTTAATGTTTACATTTCCTTCCGGTAAGAGTGGGCACGGCCATTTGTAAATTTTATGGGTGTGGCTTCCGGTCTCATCTGCATCCAGCTATTTTTAGCTGTACAAAATAGCTGGTTTTGCTGCTTGATATTGCAAATATTATTTTATTGTATTATCTTAAATGTAAACACACTGGTTTGTAGTGCAAACAGTTTTACCGTTTACTGCACGTTTTTGTTCTCGTCATTTTCCTATAGTTAAAAAATACAGTGGATATGCATAAAGTAAATACAGGCTACTGCAAATTGGCATAATGTAGAAGAACATCTTTTCTGTGGCTAAAAGTTTGTATTTCAGACAGCTGAAATTTGTTATGCAAAATGTGTTGATGTATACTTTTAGGTTACCTGACCCTTGCAGAAATGCAGTGTTCTGTTGTGAGAAATGGAGATTTTTTTATGGATTAAGATGAATCAATGTCAGAAAAGCAAATAGTGACTCCAGTTTGGAGGTTGGAGGTCTAACTGAATCAGATATTGCCATGAGAAATGCTCTGAGAAAAGATGGAGCTGCAAGCCGATATGCAGACATCATTTTATCTGCACCTGAAGCACTTAATCAGAAAATCCATCAGGCGATGGCGACAGAGGTGGCCCCTTGTTCATAAATAATAACACACTGATCTGAAATTGAATGTCCTGCTTTTTTATCTGCTAAAATGAGAGAGGAAAGATATTTGATAAACAGATCCGATGCACAGCATCAATTTGAGATTGTAAAGATTCACATAAAGTTGTTGGTGTGTTTTTTGTTATTATTTACAGTACTATCACTCAGTAATCCAGTATTGTTAAGCATTAAATCAATAAAATAGTGCTGTTTTTTTAGGAATATTTGGAAGGAGTTGTACAGTAGACACCTACAAGGATAAAAAGTTAAATAGGAACTGATCTAGATATAGAAAAACGGCAGAAAAAGCTGAATAGGTGTATCTGGTTTTAACATTTCATATATTTAATCATATTAGATTGTATGGTGTGTTGTAGTAGTGGGTTTAATTGAATTATTCAACATTATTTGCTGTGTTATGGTTTAAGAAAAAAAAATATTGCCCCTTGGTAAGGAAATAATTATTTTTAGCATCATAGTAAACTTAAAGTCTTTATTAAATGTAGAAAATGTATAAAACATGTAAAAAAATATATATTTTAAGCATTAACATTTAAAAAAAAATATATATATATATAACATTAATTAAAAATGAAATTAAAATAAAAAATAAAATAAAAAAATATACGTATGTTATTATTTACTAGATTAATATATATCATTTTTAGTAGTGGGTTTAATTGAAATATTTAACCTTATTTGCCGTGTTATGTTCTAAGAAAAAAATATTTCCCCTTGGTAAGGAAATAATTACTTTTGGCACCTTATTAAACATAATGAAAGTCTAATGCCTAAATATAAATGATATAAATTAAATATAATTTTTAAGCATTACATTATTTTTAACATTTTAACAACTTTTAACAGGGTAAAAAATATATATGTTTTGTTTGTATAATAATATTATAAAATTAAAATAAAATAAAATTATATGTGTTATTATTTATTAGAATAACATTATATAATTTTATTTTATTTTTATTATGCAATTTACATTTATATATTTTATATCCAAACAAGTAAAAAATGTTTTGTTTGGTAATCCAAACAAGGTACAAAGTATTTAATGTGGTAACTTCCAAATAAAATTAATTTAATTTAAATTAATTTGATTTAACACATCATTTTATTCAAATCATACATATTTAATATGACTGAATACACTCAACTAAATTAGGTTGCACAAATTAGCTTGTGTTGTCCTGTCATGTGATTGTGATAATAATTTCCTTTAAATAAGTATTTTCTTTTATGATTATATATCATTTTTGATCATTACATTTCTAAAAAAAAAAAAAAAAACAAACAAACAAAAAAAAAAACTAATAATAATAATAATAACCTTAAACAAAAGCATTTTTCCTTGTTTTCTGTAAACAAAAGTTTTTTTCTGGATTAATATCTGATAACAATCAAATTTACAACAACAATAACCACAAAACATTATTAATCATTAAATATATGCATAGGAATGTGGCCACGGATGAGACATAAAGAGGTGTGCTAGATGTAAAGCTAGGGATGTGCATATTCCAAACCCTGTCTTCTGATTGGCTGCTCTCTGTGACAGGCAGTTCTGGACACGCCCCCGTGCTGCGCTTGGTGGTGTTGCATGTGCCCAAGTGCAGGCAGGCAGTTTTGAAAGCAGTTCCTGATAGAGACTACCGCTCCGATTCTACACTGGCAGAGAAAGCGAGAGGGAGTGAGCGAGGGAGAGGGGAGAGCGAGCGAGAGAGAGACAGAGGGAGAGAGAGAGAGAGAGAGATTTCTCCCCGTGCGCCGGGTCCACATTTGCACGATGGCATCAGATCCAGGGCTGCTGCCCCTCTTAGTGTGGACTATATCAATGCAGGTCCTGGGCTCCAGAGGAACATCTAGTAATGAAGGTAAGTGTGTGTGCTTGTGTGTGTATTATACAGACGGGGATATATGCTGTCTTGCTTTCAGATGACCGGGTGATATATATATATAGAGAGAGAGAGAGAGAGACCGGGGCTAGTTGTCACACGGGGAAGTTGTCACAAGATCTCGGCAACTGTGATTTTGAGCATAAAGTTAATCGAATGTGCTTTATCTAGCAGAACGTCTTAAATTATAACAGTTTTTTCTTATGTGCTCCTAACTAAAATTCATTTATCATCATATTTTTGGTTACAGCTCTTAGATAAACAGTAAAACAACAGTGATAAATACTGAAAATAGATTTGTATTATGTTTGTTAGGACACAGTGTATTTTTTATAAGTAATTGGGGCAGGTTATTTAATATTTTTGTATAATTTGGGTTGAATTCCGCAGGAAAGTCTATTATTGATTATTTAAAGGCAGGTTTTTATTGTGTCTTATTTTATATAGCATAACAACAAATTACTTAAGGTTAATGTGTGTTCACCAAACTGTATTTTTTTCTCTCCAATAATGAAGTAAATCGCTTTTTATGTGCAAAAAATACTGAGTTTCAAAAATCAACCTTCTCTGAGAAAGTGTGACAACTTGCTCCGGTCTCTTTTTAGAGCTATTAGGATTGTGTACGCATCGGTGCAAATGCCAGGGAAACTTTATTTAAGAGTGACGTGCATGTGTGCGATCAAAACCGATCATGTTTATAGAAAATCCTTGTAAATCCTACAGTCTTATAGATGTAAGTGTGTGTGGGCTGATGTGCTGCTGTGAAAGAGGGAACACACCGCCTGTTTGGATCTGTCATTGTGATTGAACTGATCCCGTCACTTTTTCTCAGTTCTGCCGGGCTCATTGGTGCGATAACATACACAAAGAGAGCGCTTCTGATTCTTCGTAGGGTTTCTGATAGAAGTGTACAATCACATCACGCACTACGTGTGATTTGTAACAGCAGCAATCCTATATTTTGGAGCATTAAATTGCCTATATTAGGTTGTTTATTAATGATGTACAGTGCATTATGTCTAACATCAGATCATTGCTTGAGTTGTTCTTTTACACACACACACACACGCTGTGCAATGTTGTCTTGTTGAGTTCGCAGTATCCTGTCCGCTCTGTCCGGCTGTGGGGTTGTTCCTTCGTTATAACTGATTTTTCAAAATTGATAGTCCTGCATTTGTGTTACTTGTCTAGAGCAGAGGTTATCAACCTTTTCTCCTCCAGACTATTTTCCTTTTTTTATTTCAGCAATTCATTATATTAACAAGCGTCACAGTTTGTTAAACAAGTATTGCTGTAATTAGTCAGTCACAGTTTCTCTTACATCTTTTGCCATGTGCTGGATTCATTGTACTACATTTACTGTACGTTTACATGCTTTTAAAATGGTTTTACAGTCTGATGATGTCAGCGCGCTAATGTCATGCGTAACCGTAGGGGTTTGTTCATAAAAAGTGCATTTACCTTTTAGTACGTTCGGATAGACACTAAAAGATTCATTATTAACATACTGACGCGTCTTATTTATGTATTTACATTTATTTATTTAATTAATCTCATTTATTCTGAAATTATAAATAATATGTTAATACATATGTATATTTACATGTACATATTTAGTCTATAATATATATTTGTGTGTGTATACATATATATATTACAATATTACAACTATATGAATATTGCAAATGCTACAAATGTTATAAATTGATCCTATGAATTTTATTTTATTCTTATTCACTATTCTACTCTGTTGATTTTCCATGAACCTCTAAGCCTCTGAATCAGAATCATAAACATTTTTGCCAAAACAAACTCATTGTGTTTCTCTAAATTAGTTTAATAATACATAAAGAGTTTTAGTTGCTTAATTCTAATTAAATTTTTGTACATGTTTACATTTGCATATTTAATTTCATTTACTATGAAATGTATTATACATTAAAAATATACTTTAGACATCTAATATAAATTAATCCTGTAAATTCAGACTATACTACTCTATTCTAATATTGATTTGTGTACTAAAGCCTCTGATTCAGATGCGTGAACAGTTATACATCTCTAAATTAGTTACATTAATACGTAAAGTTTTTTATGTTGTTGTTAATCATTCTTTATTAAAAAATAGATTTATCTAATTTATTATGAAATATGAACTAAAATATATTACAAATATATTACAAATTCATTTTTCGAAGTCTACCTAATCTGTTCTATTCTATTCTATTCTATTCTATTCTATTCTATTCTATTCTATTCTATTCTATTCTATTCTATTCTAAAATATAATCAGAGACCTCAAAGTCCCTGATTCTGTTATAGAATAGAATAGTATCGTTTTTGTTTATTTTTTAGAAATGTTTTAGTTGCTGTTAATAATTCTGTTTAACATTTAATCTTGTTTTTATGAAATATATTATAAACTAAAATATATTACAAATATATTATAAATTCATCCTACGAAGTCCATCTATTCTGTTCTATTCTATTCTGTTCTGTTCTGTTGATTTTCTGTGTACTAAAGTCTCTGATTCGGGTTCATAAACAGTTGTACATCTCTAAATTAGTTAAATTAATACATAAAGTGTTTTAGTTGCTGTAAATAATTCTTTAATTAACATTTCATTAATCTCATTTATTATGAAATATATTCTACACTAAAATATATTGAAAATATTTTATAAATTCATCCTATGAAGTCTGTCTATTCTATTCTAGAATATAATTATTGAACTCAAAGTCTCTGATTCAGATTCATAAACAGTTGCACATCTCTAAATGAGTTAATTTAATACATAGAATGTTTTAGTTGCTGTTAATAATTCTTTAATATTTCATTAATGTCATTTATTATGAAATATCAGCTAATATATATTACAAATATATTATAAATCCATCCTATAAAGTCCATCTGTTCTGTTCTGTTCTGTTCTATTCTATTCTATTCTAGATTATGATCAGAGACCTCAAAGTCTCTGATTCAGATTCATAAACAGTTGTACACCTCAAATTAGTTTAATACATAGTGTTTTATTTGTTGTTAATAATTATTTAACATTTCATTAATCTCATTTATTATGAAATACTTTATAAACTAAAATATATTACAACTATATTATAAATTCATTCTATAAAGTCCATCTATTCTATTCTATTCTATTCTAGAATATAGTTAGAGACCTCAAAGTCTCTGATTCAGATTTATAAACAACAGTACATCTCTAAATTAGTTAAATTATTACATAAAGTGTTTTAGTCACTGTTAATAATTCTTTAAGATTTCATTAATCTAATTTATTATTAAATAAATTATAAACTAAAATACGTTACAAAAATATATTATAAATTAATCCTATGAAGTCCATATATTCTATTCTATTCTATTCTATTCTATTCTATTCTATTCTATTCTATTCTATTCTATTCTGTTTATGATTTAGATTCATAAACAGTTGTACATCTCTAACGTAGGTTAATTTATACATAAAGTGTTTAAGTTGCTGTCAATAACTGTTGATGTTGTGTGTTATGATCAGTAAATAGATCTTTTAATTTTTTTTTAAGACATTACTACGTTTTAAATATCATTCCACAGATTCCCAACATTACCACCTAGCGTTATTGAAAACTCAGGCTGTAGAATATTGCAGTCGTCAGTGGCCGATCTCTGTTTTATTGTCACATCATATTTGTTTACTATGAGGACAGGAAGCAGTTGTGACCCCATGACCTCATCCAGCCTCTGGATACGTGGCTATTTCCCCACCGTTTCCAGCCAAGGCATGTTTTTGATCTCAGGGAGAGGGTTTGCGTGTGGCAGAGGCTGCAGCTTGACACGGATGTTTCTCTCAGACACACTAAGTGAACACACGGTTTGCGTGATATTTCTGCCTCTCCAGTCACTGTCACAAACGGTTCAATACAGCGTAAAGACCGCCGAGGTGAGAGAGAGCAAGAGAGGCAGTCTAAAAAACACTCCAGACGAGAGTTGTGCTGCCAAACAAGAGCCAAAGAACTGAATGGAGGAGACCGGGGATAGTTTCACTATTTCAGTGGTGTTTGAGACAATGCATAAATGCTTGTTTTTGCTTGTAGTTGAATATGTTCCAAATACTTAATAGCTTTTTTACAGTCAAGACAACTAGCCCCGGTTTTCCCTATGCAGTATAAAAAACAAATAAACCTTTCAGTTTCACCTTTAATTTAACACAGATGCTTTCAAAGACTCCTTGGCAGAAATTTGGTCTGAACGAGTTGCGGTGACAAAAGAAAACAAGGCGCCTGTTTTGAGCTCTCATCTGAAGAGACGCGTGTTTGAAATTCAAAATAACTTTGTGTTCTCTAATGCTAGTCTGTTCGGTGCATTACTGCTGATGCATTTGGTGTTTTGTCGAATTGTTCCATTAACCTGCACAAAAGTCCTTTGAAAACCTTGTCGAAAAGCATTTTTACCTGCCCTTTTAAACTACTGTAGCTTTTGTGCAAGTGTGATATTAAGCTGGAGTTTGCAGCGCATAAAGCATCCAAGTGATTTTTCTCTGTCGTAACCATTGTTGTGCATATTCTTGTGTTAAAGATGAATCGTTTTGCAAGAGATGTGCAACTCTTGTGTGTGTTTTGTCATTATTAAAAGGACATTAGAAAATGTTGACATCAAGTCTGTTAACAGAGAAAGAGAGGAGTGATTATAAAGACAGCGCACAATAATAAGAAGCAAAATTGTACTTTTTATTACATTTTTGATCATCAGGCATCCAATCAGACTTGCTTATAACTCCATACGTAATGGATTTAGATGATTTTTTGAAAACATAATGAAGCTTTACCACATGCACACAAGTTTTAGGGTGGTTCAGGATTTAATTTAATTTAATTTAATTTAATTTAATTTAATTTTGGTTTTAGAACAGTTGGCTTGGCAACTGGCTGAAACTATATTTGTATTTGATTTTATTTATTTTATTTTATTTTATTTTAAGTAACACTTTTTAAAATAGTTTTAATTTTAGTTAACGACAATAACCCTGGCTAGATTATAGTAAATATTATATTAAATATTAAAGTCATGTTTATTTATGTTTATACATTTTAAAAAAAGATTTATTTGAAGTGTTAACACTTATCACTTATCATTAAAAGTATGATTTACTTTTTATTTTTTATTTTATTTTATTTTTTTATTTCATTTCATTCTGAAAGACATCAACCGATTAAGATGTAACCAATTAATTTCACATTCGTGTAGACTGGCGGACAAGTGCAAGGAAAAACATTATTAACGGACAAAAAAAGGTTTTTTAAGTGCCTTCTCATTGGAGTTTAGTTCTCCGCTGTGTAATTTTCTAGATTGGCCCTTAATCCAGAACATCATTGGAATACTTATCAGTGGATCTGTGCAATCTGTATTAGAAACTAAATCAATTTTAGTCAGACGGTTTCTCAAAGACCCTTTGCATGGTGATAAATGAATCAAATCTTGTTTGAAGAGTAATTCTTTTTTTCCCCCCTGCATGATTGGCACCTTTCTGATTAGAAAAGATTAGCATGAATGTTGTTTTGTCAAATATTAATGCTGTGCTCTGCTCTGATGATTTTACAGCACACTCAATTGTTGAGTGTGAATCTTTCAGGGTTTGTAGAGATTGCAGATGTGGGGAAACCCCGCGAGGTCCGTATCTGAATTGCTTCAGTAAGAATCTTGTCTTAAATGTGTTAAAGAACATTCAAAGTTCTCACTAAACAAGTTATACTGTCACTTTTTCTTATAAAATGATATTATTACTTTTTTGATTCAATTACATAACGTAGTCTTTCTAATGCTTTACAAAGTATAAGTTCATACACTAAAAAATGATACTGAAATACTTTTTAAAGAGTAAAGAATCGTTATTATCCATGTTGTGGAAAATTGTCTGTGGCTTCATAGTACATCACCAGCACACACAGACAACAGAATTAAAAAAAAAAAAAAAGAAAAAAAAAAAAGCAAAACCAGTCACTTGCATTTAAAACTTTGACAGCACTGGGCACAAAAGATAACTGGTAACCTTTCCTTTTCCTTTTCAGTCTTTCTACTTTAAAATGTGTTTAGTTTAATTGTTTACTATTTTTTCAGTTTATATGAAGTAATTTTTTTTCTAATTCCCATGCTAGAAATTAACTGAATGTAATTTGGATGGAACGCTGTCCGATCATATATTTATGAAAATAATAAGCCAGATTAGTTTACATTTATTCATATATATATATATATAATGCATTGTTTAGAATAATACTGAAATACTGTTATAGTTTCTATGAATATTTTGAGTCTGCTCATATTTTCATATTTATATATAGTTTTCATTATAATTTAAATTACATTTTTTAGTCAGTTTGTTGTGTGTTTTGTCTTTTTTTTGTTCGCTTTGATTTTGAAGTTAAATTAAATTTAAAAAAACAATGTTGCCTGGGCAGCTGGTTAAAACAGTATTTTTATTTTATTTTATTTTATTTTATTTTATTTTATTTTATTTTATTTTATTTTATTTTATTTTATTTTATTTCATTATTTTATTTTATTTTATTTATAACACCTTTTTAACGGTTTTAGTTTTAGTTAACTAGAATAACCCCGCCTGGATTTTAAGGCTTTTAAGTATTTTATTCATAAAATCCTAGTTGACGTGTTAAGTGTGGAGAACCTGAGAAAAACACTTTATATGTTGATTTTTTTTTCATATTTACATATTGTTTTCATTATAGTTTTAATTACAGTTTTGTTCATTTTTTTGTGTTTTGTCATTTTCTTGCTTTGTCTTTTTTTATATATATGTCTTTTTTTTATTTCTGTTTTATTTTGGTTTTAGTTGTTTTAGAACATCAAGTTAAACAAATTTTATAATAATTAATTTATTAATATTTATAATATTTAAAGTAATTTTATTATTTATTATTATTATTATTATTATTTTATTATTTTAAGTAACACTTTTTAAAATGGTTTTAATTTTAGTTAACTATAATAACCTTGGTTAGATTATAGTAAATATCACAGTTCAATGTGGCTGTGAGTTAAAGTCATGTTTATTTATTTTTTTATGCATTTAAAAAAATATGTTTTAAAAGTGTTTAATTCATAAAATCATAGCTGATGTGTTAATTTTATAGGACCTGAGAATTTAGTGAAAAAAGACACTTTATATGTAGATTTTGTGCTTTTGCAGTATTAAAAACAGATGTGTAGGGCTTATACTTTTCTGATTTTAGTATGATCGACTTATAAGAAAGTGCATCGAACAAAACTGCTGATTTTTCAACATCCAACAGAACGTTCTGTTCTATATTTTATACTTGTGCAGTATGCGATCTAAATTCTAGACACTTGCGTTTCTGCATGTAAGTTACATCAAAGCTTCAGCGGCTCTAAAAGGGAAGAAAAGTGTCTGTTGAAGTGTGACAGTGGAAACAAAATTCCCAAAGCAAATCCTTATCTTCCCACGAAGGAAACAATAATTCCCAGACAAGACTGTCAAATCCCTTTCGTCTCTTTATATCCATGCGGGAGGCCGAGGAAGAAGACGGCAGTCCTGCTCTGTAATTGGGGTCTCGGCATCACAGGGTTCATGCACGATTTCAGGTGGGTTACGCACAATTTCCCCGACGTGTCCTGCTGTTTTGAGCCCTCGTAGCGCCTTCCTTTTGCAGGATGCATTTGCTCTGATCTGTTTAGTGTTCTTTGTGTTGTAAAAAATGACAGGAATGCCGTGTGTGAGATGCATCGTGATTTCTTACGTGTACGTCCTCGCTGTGGAGAAAAAGCAGAGCCGAAACCTCCATGTAACTCTCTCGGTGTCTGGGGAATCTGATATTGATTGCGGTCCGTTTGTGACTTTGATAAGTGGGAATTCGGCAGTGGGTGAGAGACGCCGGGCTTTTTGAGGGAGGCTGTAGAGCTTTAGGATCTGACTGATAACACAAGAGGTTGTGGGTTCAATTCCCACAGGGGAACAAGAGGAACACTGAGATCATGTAGAGATTTTCACTGCATATAATCATCTTACTCAGTCCTGGTTTTGTTGCTATTGCTTGCTATAATATATACGATACCTTTCCAAAATTTGGACAGTCATTTTAAAACAGTAAATTAATACTTTTACTCAGTCTTTAATTCAGATCTTTCTATTTAGCAGAAATTTTGGGGGAGGAAAAAGCATCATGGTTTGTACATAAACTATTAAGCACTTACTTTAAGCAGTTTTAACATTATTAATAATAATAATTTTACTTGTTTTCTGAGCAGCGAATCAGCATATTAGAATGTTTTTTTTAGGATCATGACAGACTTTGCATCACAGACATAAATTACATTTAACACTATAATAAATTGGAAAACAATTGAACAATTTCTTGTTTAATTTTCTTTATATTTGCAGTTTATTCTGAACATTTTCTCAACTATCGTCATGATATGAAATTAGGGGATGTTTTTTTCAAGGAGAGCATTTTTCAAGGAGAAACATCTAAATGGTGCACTGTTTGGCTGCTTTCCCTTCAATATTCACCGCACTCAACCGTTTACTTTTTAGATTTGTAAAGAAATTCATATATAGGCAATTTATGCTTGTCAACAAAATTGGTATATGTTAGCTCTCGCTGTATGAATTGTAAGTATATTATTTGGTTAAAGCTGAGTTAGGTAAACAGCTAAGCAATTAAATATTTTCTTAAAGTTCACCAGCCATTCCAGGATCAGGGACACAATACTGTCTGTGCACCATCAAACGATACACGATCTTTATCGGACCGTCTGGGTTTGCACCTGCGTGTTTGCACTGGTGAACTTGTGTTACAAGGATTTCCAAATCAATACAGGCAGTTTGGCGCTCGTGTTTAGCAACAGGAAGACTCTATTCACAGTATATGTTATTTTGAATTGCAATAATATTTCAGTAATATTTCAGACATGACTTTTTACTGTATTTTTTAAACATATAAATGCAGCCTTGGTTAGCAGCATATTTTTATTTATTTTTATTTATTTATTTATTTATTTTAAATAGAGGTGTATTAATTTTTTATAAGATTTTATATAAGAATTTTTTTTTAATTGAGTAAAGGAAGACAAAATGTTTTTTTGTTTGTTTTATTATTTAATGTTTATTTATTTATTTATTTGTTTATAAAAAAGGTAAATATTGAATTAAATAAAAGAAAATTAAAACAAAAATGTAATTTAAAGGGAAAACTGATATTTTTTATTTGGCTGTTTATTTATTTATTGGTAGTGAAGTGACTGTAGTGTAATTTAGCTTTGCATCACAGAAATAAATTACAGTTAATACAATATTAAAATGGAAAACAATTATTTTAAATTGTAATAATATTTCAAAATAGTACTATTTTTACTGTGTTTTTGATCATATAAATGCAGCATTGGTGAGCGTGTTTTTAATTATTATTTATTTATTTATTTTTACCAAACCCAACCTGTTGAATAGAGGTGTACAGTTGACATTCTTGAAAAGAAGATACTTTTTTAGAAAATTATTATTGAATTGAATTAAGGAAAATGGTATAATATGTTTAATTTTAAGGGTAAACAATGATTTTGTTTTTATTTATTTGTTTATTTTTAGTAAAGGGACATAGTAGTGTAATTCAGCTTTGCATCACATTTAACAATATATTAAAATGGAGAATTATGATTTTAAATTGCAATAATTTTTCAGAATGTTTCTGTTTTTACACTATTTTAATTTATTTTTTTAATTTATTTTTTTTTATTTGTATTATCATTATTTTTTTTAATAGAGGTGTACAGTAAACATTCTTAAAAACAAGATATTTTATATAGAAAAAAAGACAAATATTATTTAACTGACTAAAGAAAAAATGTAAAAAAAAAAATGATTTATGTTATTTTATTTTATCTTTTGTGGTGAAGTGACTAGTGTAATTCAGCTTTGCATCACTTAACATTTAACAATATGTTTAAATGGAAAACAGTTTTGTAACAGTTATAAACAGTTGTATATTTGATCATATAAATGCATCTTTCATGAGCATATTTTTCCTTTTTTCATTAATTTATTTTAATTTTATTTTTAATTTTATTTGGTGTACAGTAAACATCCTTTAAAGAAGATATAATTTAAAGGGGAAATGATTCTGTTTCTTATCTTATTGATATTTTTAGATATTTGTAAAACAAAAAAATATTTTAAATATTTTTTAAATATTTTATGCCTTTTTTTGTGACATAGTAGTGTAAAAAAGTCAGTATTATTTTGCAAATAATTTTTATTAGTAGCATTTTCCACATTTTAGAATAATAGTAAAGTCATACAACTGAAAAAACACAAACAGAGGTATGGGAGTTAGTGACTAAAAGATTTTCTTGTTTAATTTTCTTTATATTTGCAGTTTATTCTGAACATTTTCTCAACTATCGTCATGATATGAAATTAGGGGATGTTTTTTTCAAGGAGAGCATTTTTCAAGGAGAAACATCTAAATGGTGCACTGTTTGGCTGCTTTCCCTTCAATATTCACCGCACTCAACCGTTTACTTTTTAGATTTGTAAAGAAATTCATATATAGGCAATTTATGCTTGTCAACAAAATTGGTATATGTTAGCTCTCGCTGTATGAATTGTAAGTATATTATTTGGTTAAAGCTGAGTTAGGTAAACAGCTAAGCAATTAAATATTTTCTTAAAGTTCACCAGCCATTCCAGGATCAGGGACACAATACTGTCTGTGCACCATCAAACGATACACGATCTTTATCGGACCGTCTGGGTTTGCACCTGCGTGTTTGCACTGGTGAACTTGTGTTACAAGGATTTCCAAATCAATACAGGCAGTTTGGCGCTCGTGTTTAGCAACAGGAAGACTCTATTCACAGTATATGTTATTTGGTCTCGCTGAACATATTCTGCATTGCTGTTCCCGACCCTATAATGAAATTATGTGTCAGTCCAAGCAATTTGCTCTGTGCCAGCTGTAGTACCAGCCTGAATGAGTCGAACAGACCTGATGCCTGACAGGGAGAAAAAAGAGCCACTTGATGCTGTTTTTCAGGAGGAAGGGAAGGAGATAGAGAGGGAGAGCGCGAGGACGAAAGGAGATAGATGGCGTTTCGGCATAGCGGAAAATGGAGTGGCCCACAGCAGACGTAAACGAATGCCTGTGTTGAACTTTATGGCAGTGCTTGTGCCGTGACAATCTAGCGCTCCAGCCGGAGGGTCCGTTTCTGTCACGCTGACCAGATGCACCTCAGCATCCCGCCGTGATGGAGCGCCGAGCAGAACGCCCAAACTCCGGCGTGTGCTTGTGCCGCAGGAGCCCTCAAACGGTGATTCTTCAGCCTGCAGAGACGCTCCCTCAAACTCGAGATCAGCCCGCTCTTAGATGAAGGAGCTAATCTGGTTTGAAATAATTGGATTAGGTTTAGACCCAAACATTTATTAAACAGACAGTCGCCATTAATTGTGCCAGACCAGGATTAAGCTTTATCTGAACGGACACCTTTTAAAGTTTTATTTCTGCCAGACTTGCGTAAGAATCTCATTGTCGCACTTATTGATTTTTGAAAATTATTTAAAAACAATAAGAATGCTTTTTACATATACAATCACCTTTTAAATACTTAAAAATAGATCAAGTAAAAGCATTATAATATCTAAAATATATAAATAAAACCTGATAATATAAAAAAAACAATAGCTTTACTTTTTATACATACAATGGATTTTTACTTAAAAATAGATTAAATAAGAGAATTTAATTAATATAATATTTTAATATCTAAAATATAAAAAAAACATATTTTTACTTTTTATACTTACAATGGCCTTTTTAATACTTCAAAATAGATCAAATAAAAGCATTAAAAGCATTTATTTTTATAATATCTAAAATATAAAAAGAACTTAGATATTTTAATATTGAAAATATAAAAAAACAATAGCTTTACTTTTTATACATACAGTGGCCTTTTTATACTTGAAAATAGATTAAATAAGAGCATTAATTTAAATATATATATGTTATTGTAATTATAATGCTCATAATAAAGAAAATAAGCTGAGAAGGCCAAAAATCTTAAAACAAACAAACAAACAAAAAAAACAATAGAGAAGCAGATTTAGTGTTATTTAATATTTTTTATAATATCTAAAATATTTTTTTAAATAATAGATATTTTAATATATAATATATATATATATATATATATATATATTTTTTTTTTTTTTTTTTTTACTTTTTATACATACAATGGCCTTTTTTATACTTACAAATAGATACAATAAGAGCATGAATATGATAAAATATGTTTTATTATAGTTATAATGCTCATAATGAAGAAAATAGGCTGAGGAGGCTGAAAATCTTTAAAAGACAATAGAGAAGCAGATTTAGGTGTATTCAGTATTTTTATAATATCTAAAATATATAAATAAAACCTGAGATATTTTAATATTGAAAATAAAAAAAACAGTAGCTTTACTTTTTTACATACAATGGCCTTTTTATACTTAAAAAATGGATTAAATAAGAGCATTAATTTAATAATATATATGTTATTGTAATTATAATGTTCTTAATGAATATAATAGGCTGAGAAGGCTGAAAATCTTTAAAAAAAACAATCAAGATTTAGGTTTATTTAATATTTTATAATATCTAAAATAGTTTTGAAAAGAATAGATATTTTAATATCTAAAATGTATATAAAAAAACTTTTTACTTTTTATACATACAATGGCCTTTTTTATACTTACAAATAGATACAAAAAGTGCATAAATTTATGTATATAATATTTGTATTTTATTGTAGTTATGCTCATAATGAAAAAAATAGTTTGAAAAGGCTGATATTCTTAAAAAAGAAACAATAGAGAAGCAGATTTAGAATTAATATCTAAAATATAAAAAAAAGCTTAGATATTTTAATATCTAAAACAACAAAAACTATTTTTACTTTTTATATATACAATGGCCTTTTTATACTTACCAATAGATACAATAAAAGCATAAATATAATAAGATATATGTTTTATTGTAGTTATAATGCTCATAATGAAGAAAATAATCTGAAAAGGCTGAAATTCCTAAAAAAAATAGAGATGTAGATTTTGATTATTTTAGATTTTTAATTAATTAGTTAATTAATTAATTAATATGAAAGTAATTCTATATTTATTTAATAAAAAACCAAGTCATGTCAAAGAGATAATGAAGAAAATAGGCTGAAATTCTTTAAAAAAAAATAGAGGAGCAAGTAGTTGAGTTTATATTTTTAAATGTAACATTATATTTATTTTATTTTATTTTTATTATTTTTTTTTTTTTACATTTTGACATTTTTGAAATTCGAAAAGTATTTCATAACTCTGTGAAATCAACATGAATATAAATATATTACTTCTAAGAACATATTTTACATTTCTAAGTACATTTTTCTTTCTCTTTCATCATATTTGATGTTTTGTTTTTTGGCTTTGACATGTTTATAAAGATTTCCAGATGCATAAAACAAGATATGAGTTTAAATATGGATTTATTGTGACATCTAGTCCTATTTAGTCTTTTTTAGGCACTCTTCAGGTGCTTCAGCTGTCTAAGATTGAATTGGGGAATATTTTGACTCTAGAAGATTCTTCTGCGTTCTGCCTCGCTCTGCGTCACGACGCCGAACAATGTGATGCAGCGTTCCTAAAACTCTCTCTGATCCTCGGTGATGGATTTCTCCCTCCCTTTTCATGGTGGAAATGTATTTTAAACCTCATAATCTGCACATAAATCAAAGGTTTAACCTAATTCAGCGATGGGGTGAACGTGGTTGGAAGTCTACAGTGAGATCAACCGACACACGCGCGCGCCGCAATATCGATGCTCCGCGCTCGCACATTCATCACATTAAAAAGTGACGAATAAATTCATCATTTAAAGCCAGCGCAGATGCTACCGAAGGTGGAAAAATTAATAAAGATTATTTGAAGGAGAGAAGAGCAGCAAACGGAGCTCATTCTGAGAAAAAAGATTTATTTAATATCTCTTTCACCCCGTTGCATCAGCGTACAACAAGTTTTTTAGGCTGCGGCCCAGATTATTGAAGAAATTATGTAGCTTGCGCTCTAAAGGTTTAATAGAGGCCCGAGCGAGGCTTGATGTTTCTCGCAAGCGAGTGTGTGTTAAATAATCACCTGTTTGTTTAAACAACACATTCTTCCGAGACCTTACACTTGTAGAAAATCAAGTTACAGTTTGGTGATGAAAGAAACAATCTCTTTTTCCCAAGTTTCTGGGTTTTTATTTTTAGCCCGTTTACAGTGCGACCATTTCAGCTGCATTTGCACCATGTGTGAGTGACCCGATCAGTATATTTGTGGTTGTGCTGAGGGGAGCTTCTAAGGTTTCTACGTGTTTTTGCAACGTTGACTAACGTATCACAGACATATCTCACGAATCCTTTCAAAAACAAAGTGTAGAGAGTGTAAATAAGAGATTCATTGTGCAGTGTAGAGAGCTTCGTTGATTATAATGGAACTTGTGAGATTGCGATGAACTAAGATGAGTGACGGCTTTTAATGGTTTTTAAGGGAGTTGTAAATGAGATATTGATTTAATACAACAGTTTAATAAACAAGATGTTCATATTAAGTGACTTACACTGTCTGACTATAACACTATTGCGTGATTTTTCTCTATTTCGTCGACCAAAATAGTCTGAAACAAGTCACAACCAGCTTCGCATCTCTATTTAAATCTCAAACACAGCGTTTAGTGAAAGAACCTGCGTTTTTAAACGAATCTAGTGAGTCAATTGATTCAATTTCCCATTCATAAAGATTCACTTGCTTTATTCCTGAATGAATCAGCCGTTCGAACGAATCAAATGAATGATATGATTCTATAAATAAATCAGTGACTTGCTGATTTGTTTCATTTTTAAAGTATCTTTTCAGTTATTTAAAGGGGTCATTGGATGCCCATTTTCAACAAGCTGATATGATTCTTTAGGGTCTTAATGAAAAGTCTCTAATATACTTTGGTTAAAAATTCTCAATGGTTGTGTAAAACAACACCCTTTTTACCTTGCCAAAATCAGCTCTGCAAAAATCATCTCATTCTGGTCGAGGCTGCTTTAAATGCAAATGAGTCTGCTCGCCCCGCCCCTCTCTTCTCTCTGTGATGTAACAAGTCTGTTTCCTTTAGCCGCGTTTAGCCATGTTTAGCCGGTGAACTTGCTAACTAGCACATTATTAGTAAAGACAATCGCAAAGATTCATAAAAAAACCCTTATACTCACTTCTGCTGTAAGTGAAGCTGGATCACGAATGATTTGCGCGAACATAGACGGATATATGTAGATCGGGAGGTGCATTCCCTTCACAAACAAACGTAATCTACTGCATCTTCAGCGGCTCAGATGTCGGGAGTAAATGACGACCACTATGTTCATTATTACATCCAGCAACACAACACCTCAATCGCTCAATCAGAGATATTCTTGTCTAACTTACATCCCTGCTCCGGCATCGAAACAATGGAGGTCGGACTGTTACAGCTGATCTGAAGTAAGACGCTCATGTCAATCAACTATCGTGGGAGCGGCCTCTGTCTGTGTGACGCCACAATGACAGGCATCTGAGAATGGCTCGATTTGAAAAAGGGGATATTATTTTTACAGATTAATTAAAAACCACTACATGTTTTTTTTTATCATTATAGGGTAGATGTGTACATACACTGCCAACACACATTAATGTCCAAACAGCATGTAAAAGTGAACTTAGCATCCGATGACCCCTTTAATGTCCCCCTGTAGTCAAAATTTGTATCCCTTAAAACTGATCTTTGATCATCAGAATGACATATTTAAATGTTTGTTCTTGTGAAAATAATTTTCTCATGCCTTAAAACAGCTTGAATGTAACTCTACCCCCATTTCCTCATTTACTATACGCTGATCTATGAATATGCAAATTAATAGACTGGCACATGGTTTGTCTAAAAGCGTATTAAAAACCACACAGACAAATAAACAACATAAAAATCTTGATTTTCACTACAGGGGGACTTTAAATCAATTAATATGTCTGTATTTAAAACGTTATATTTAAAACATTAATCTCAACATGAGTTTATGAATTTGATTGCACTCATGCCACCTCTGAGTCTCATTAAACATGAAAATACACCTACAAGCCACTTTTGTGTTCTTCTGTGCCACCTCTGTAGTACAAATTAATTTTGTTAATACTGATTTCATTTGATTGCTTACTTATTCTTCTTTTTGTTCTTATTCTCTTGTTTTAAGTAGAATTTTTAAAAAGCTTAAAGAAAGCTTTTTGAAAATAGGCTCATTGTCCAACTCCCCTAGAGTTAAACAGTTGAATTTTGTACCGTTTTCAAATCTCCGGGTCTGGCGGTAGCACTTTTTTTCATATTTTTCCTATTTAAAACTTGACTCTTCTGTAGTTACATCATGTACTAACACTGACGGAAAATGAAAAGTTGCGATTTTCTAGGCTGATATGGCTAGGAACTATACTCTCATTCTGGCGTAATAATCAAGGAACTTTGCTGCCGTACCATGGGTGTAGCAGGCGCAATGATATTACGCAGTGCGTGAAAGTGACCGGTACTAAGTTTGCGTAGATGCAGAGTTGCAGCTGGCAGAGTTGACCATAAGTATACCCGGCTGCAGCCTGCAGAATGGGGCGGGGCTGCACGTGGGGCGGGGCTACACGCATCGCCCCACCCACAAATGCTTTCATTGGCTAATGACATGTAATGACGTAGTCAACTCTGTAAACAGGAAATGCGGTGACGAGCATAGTTCAAGCTACGATTCATTCGTGATATTAAATATCTGTTACATATAAAATATTGAACAATATATTATAAATTCGTTAATTATCTACATGTGATATTAATAAATGCTTCAGCTATATATATATATATATATATATATATATATATATATATATATATAGAATATCATTCGTGATATTAACTTACATACAAAAATAAACAATATATTATGAATTCGTTAATTATCTACACGTAATACTAATCTATACCAAACATAATACATTACGTTTTCATCCATTATTTTGAGCAAAATTTCATTATTATTTCTAAGCAAGCATCCACTTCCTGCTTTCAACCTGTCATATCTTTGTGCATTAAGAACTGTATATCGCAACGATTAATGTTTATTTGCAAATTTAAATTATTTATGGGTTTTTATTTTTATTTATGCATTTACTTGTATTTAATGCATTTTTTTTGTCACCAGCTCAACACTTAAAGTTTCTTTGAAAATGCTGTCTTAGAATTATGAATTGATAAAGTGCCATTTTTATAAGAACTACATGACAGCTATTGCTTTGTTCTGATAACAAAACCTTTCACAATAAATTATGTGTACATGTAGAGATAAAATACAGAGATTACCTCATGTTAAAGAAAGTTGGAAGTCCAAAAGCGTTGGACTAAACAATATATGAAGAGGAATAAACTCAAAGAACATGAAGATAATGCAATTTGAGTATTTCATTTTATTGGTCATACAAAACAGCAGTTTAACATCGCTGTTTTATTAGCAGAGGCCCACCTCTGAGGATAAAAAACAAGACCAACACACACAAACCTTTTGGGTTAACATTGATTCTCCCTTCTACTACGTTCCACAGGCATTCTAGCACTGGCACATAAAACAGGAGTCCATATCCTCTATACTGTCATAGAGTCCTCTCAATCAGCCACGCCTCCCATTACCATAAAACCCCAAGTAGGATTTGAACAACATTTTGCAATCAAACATTACAACTAATCAAATAAGACAAAACTCGTAGCTCAACTACTCACCAATGCAGCGACAAACAAGTAGGAATAAAATCCTGCTGAGGGCGTTGGCGTCATTAACCAATGATATAATTTGTGGGTGGGGCGACACAGGTAGCCCTGCCCCACATGCAGCTCCACCCCGTTCTGCAGGCTGCAGCCAGGACCTTCTCAAGTTGACGGCTGCGTAATATCATTGCGCCTGCCGCACCCATAGTACGGCAGCAAAGTTCCTTGATTATTACGCCGAAATGAGAGTATAGTTCCTAGCCATATCAGCCTAGAAAATCGCAACTTTTCATTTTCCGTCCAGTTGTAAATATGAATAATATCGTCATTATATATGGTCATTTTTGAGCGAGATGCTATCGGCCTAATCAGATTCAATGATCTACGCTAAGCTATGCTAAAAGTGCTACCGCCAGACCTGGAGATCGAAAACGGTACAACTCAACTGTTCAACTCCAGTAGAGTTGGAAAATGAGCCTATTTTCAAAAAAGTGGATTGTTCCTTTAAAAAAAATATCATTTTTATGATACTTAAAATGTGACATAAAAGATGACATACTTTTAATAAAGTTAGAAAAATGCCATTACAAAGGAAAAAAAACAAAATTCCCCTGTAAATCACTTTAAGGAGTCAAATATCACCTTGTAATGAGAGGGCTAATTTTTGATCAGATTTTTTGATTATTGTTTAGAAGGTCCTCCTAAATTTTTTTAAGTTTTACAATTTTTAAAGAGAAAAGTGAGCTCCATAGAGCTCTGTGTCATAATGTCATATCAGTGGTTTTGAAACGCATTGGCCATTTTCGCTCGAGCGCGTCTCGTCATTTCACGGCGTGGCTGAAATTGTCACACGCAGACGTGTTGTTCTATCAGCGAGCGATCGTTTAGTATCTACTCTATTGTGCTGGACTTATTTCCATTAAATGCTATCAGAGTGTATAGATTCACCTCAGTGCTTCCGATGAATGGCAGCCCCACAGTAAAGCCTTTTATATGGATTAAAATATGTCTATCTGTGACTGTCAAAGAAGACTTATCGTTGTTCATCTGAGAAAGACTCGTGTCGTGACTTATCCTGACATAATGCTATATGAGAAATCGTGCGTCGCTTTAAAGGATTTTCTGATTTAGTCAAATGATTTCGCCTGACGGGTGCTGAATGTGAACACAAATTGGGCTTATTTTTGTCAAGCGCAGGAGACTGAGAAGTTTAAGATTGTAAATAAAGAGGCTGTTTATGAATTTGGATGCAATGCAGATTTGGCGGCTCCCACTGAGCATAAATATGATCTTTCAGTGACTTTGAGGTGTATCCTGTTGAGACAGATGGACACTTTAATTATTAGAAAGCTTGGTAGGATGAATCAGTCTGAGAAGAGGGTGATCAAATTATTTGAGGGACGATTCAGAGCCAGTGACCTGGTAATAATATCTCAGTTTTGATTTAAAGTTTGCGTTAACTAAAGCAAATGCAATTTTTATCATTTCATTAATCAAAACATTTCATTTTTTTTAGAAGAATGTTGTTATGATTTATAAATAATCCAAATAGGTTGACTTCTCTGCTGTCTTTACATGAAGTGACAAGAAAAACACTTTAATTAATCTGTAAAGTCAATACTTTATAATAGTCTTTCAGCAGTTTAGTATTATGTTGAGATGCTATGTATGCGAAAATACAATCTATTTTTGTGCTTGATTTATTTCTGTAATAGAGAATAAACCTGATGCAGTGTTTGTTTTGACTAGTACTCTGTGTGCTGATGTTGTATGGAGTAAAATCAGCCCATAGTTTAACTTCGGTTTTGTGATATTTTTTTCAGAGGAAAAGCGAAAATGAGGACGGGACTGGACTTTATCCATAGGGAATGGATTAGAGTGTGAAAAGTGGATGTAACGTACAGTCAGCCTAAACTAGTTTAATTTGCTTAGTTGGTGTCTAGTTTAGTAACCCTTACATTTTTTACCCTCTTTTTAGCATCTGCATGTTTACTTAAATGCTTGGTAATAGTCAGATACTTGAAAAACTTTTTTTTTTTTCTGTTTGCTCTATTTTTTAAAGCATTGTTTAATTAAACACATGAAGGATTCATGCACTGTATTTGATTTTATTGTTTTTAATTATATTTTATTTTACCTAAAAAAAAACTTTTACTTTTTTTTTATTTTATTTAATAAAATTTTATTTAACCGCCCCCCCAAATTCTATTTACTTTTTTCTGTTGTTTTTATTTTTCTATTTAATTTTAATTTACTAATTTTTTTCTGTTTGCTCTATTTCTTAAAGCAATTTTTAACTAAACACATAAAGGATAAAAGCACTTTATTTTATTTTATTATTTTTTTATTTTATATTATTTTAATACATTATATTTAACCCCCCCCAAATTCTATTTACCCTTATCTGTCTTCCGTCATTTTTATTTTTTGAATTTGATTTAAATTTACTTTATTGTTTTCTATTTGCTCTATACCTTAAATCAGTGTTTAATTAAACACACAAAGGATACATGCACTTTATTTTAATTTTTTTTTTATTTTACCCCAAAATACTTCTATTCGTCTTTTTTTATTTTCTATCATTTTTATTATTATTATTATTTTTTTTACTTTATTTTTTCTATTTTCGCTATTCCTTAAAGCAGTTTAATTAAAAACATAAAGGGTACATTCACTTTAATTTAATTATTTAATGTAATTTAATTTAATTTAATTATAATTTATTTAACCCCAAAAAATGTCTATTTACTTTTTTCTGTCTTCTGTTGTTTTTATTTGTCAAATTTAATTTTAATTTACTTTATTTTATTTTTATCTAAAAACTGTTTACTTTGTCTGTCTTCTATTGTTTTTTATTTTTAGATTTTTATTTTATTTTATTTATTTTTGTGTGTATGTAAAATATTAAATTATATACATTTAATTTAATTTAATGAATTTTTAACTTTTTAAATAAAGTGTGTTCAATGTATATTTTTTTGCTGAGGTGTCTAAATTTGTATTGAGTATAGTGAAATTTTACTGCCATTTGTATTTTGTTTTGGTTTTTTGGAACAGTGTAGGCCAGGATTTGGTTTAGTCCACTGCTTCCCAATCCTGGTCCTGAAAAAAACCCACCACTGCACATTTTAGATGTCTCCTACACCTGATTTACCTTATCAGCTCATTGGTAAAAACTCCAAGACCTCAAATGTGTATCTCAGACAAGAGAAACATCAAAAACATGCAGTATTAGAAGTTCTCAGGACCACAATTGGGAATCACTGCTTCAATCCATTGGGAATTTAGGTTGTAAAAAGTGAGTATTACAGGCTAGAACCCCATTAAATATTAGTGAACATTAATTTCCAGCTCATTGCTGCTACTAACTAACTAAAGTGATACTAGCTGAACTGTGTTCCACATACTAGTTCGGCTGTGCTTTCCCCCATCCAAAAATAGCTTTGCAGGTCTTTCCGTCCCTCCAGCAAACAAGTGAGCAAACACTCCTCAGGGACCGTCCAGCTTTGATGCGGCATGGCCGTTTGTGCCACCGCATCCTCCAGGGACTGACAGAGGCTTGTGTATCTTCAGGTCTCCCCGCTCACCAGAGTACAGGAAGCGCTGGCGTAAACCGATCCGTCCGACAGACAGCCTCCCGGAATAATTGAAGTGTGAGGAGACAGACGTGTGTCGTACAGCGGGGGAATTTATCTCCGTTTCTGAAAACCATCAACAATTCATTACAGTTCACTGAAGTAGTCTTGCAACTAAAAGCAGGCGGATATCAGACGCGGCAAATAGCGGCGATCTAATGACCGTTTCCTACGAGCGTGATGTGTTTTGAGCGAAGGGCCTCTTCGGGGCCTTGAGGATAGATCTTGAAATGAGTCCTCAAGGATTTCTCCGCTTCAGATGATAAGCTGAAACAGAATGTTGTTTTAAACGCACGCACACGACGAGTCGCTCGCAGACTCCCCGCAGCAGCTCTCCGCTGAGCGCGAGGGTGTTTAGACGTCCTACCTTTGTTGTTTTCCTTGTGAAGTGTTGAAAGGATGTGTCATTTCAAACCGAGCGAGATGGCCGGTTTTCCGCCTGAGAAACAAAAGCGCTGGCACATAGTCGCTGTGTGAAATCCGAAGTCAACTTAATTATAATGGAAAAACAATATTTGTCAGATCGGCTTCCTGGTTAGGAGTCCTAACGTGAAATTTGCCTTAATCGGTTGCAGCATACTGAGAGGATAGATAGCTGAAAACAATGGCCTGGTTAAGCTTGGTAAGCCTGTTTAATTGGTAACCAGTCAAGTTCTGTCCTTTAAAATGAAGAGGTCAAGCAACAGTTAAATGAGTTAATCCAAATTTCACAAAAAGCTTATGGATGTGATTATAATATTTGTCAGTTGCTGTTTTTGTCACTCTTTTGAGGAAGATGTCATTCACTTGTTTTGTACCCACACAGAGACATTTTGGTCAGATTTATTTAATGTTTATCTAATCTTATTTTGTAAGTGATTTTTCTTTCTGTTTTAAAGATGTTTTCTTTGGATTTTTTAACTACTAAAAAAAGGCTACTAAAAGAGAATATAGGAAATTATTACTTAATTGATTTGTGTTTCCTGCTAGATAAATTTCACATACATAAAATCTGGCTCTAAACTTCTCTTTTATTTACTCAAAGTTGATCTAAAAAGTTGAAAACTGGCCAAAGTTTTCTTAAAGCAGTGAAAATTGCATCTCTATATTAATCATGTGTGTCCTAACCATGATTAACCATGCACTGTAAAAAAATAAAAAACTCAATTTGTTGAGTCAGCTTAAAATAATTTGTTACCCTGCTGCCTTAAAATTTTAAGTTCAGTCAACTACAATAAGTTTAGTCAACTTGAAATGTTAAGTTGTACTAAGTAACAACTTAGATATTTGTGTTTGCTAAACTTAACAGATGGGTAAGTAACCCAGCTGTCTTAATATTTTAAGTAGATTCAACTCAAATATCTAAGTTGTCAACTTTAATTTAACATTTCAAGTTGAATAAACTTTTTTTTAGTTGACTGAACTTAAAATTTTAAGACAGCCAGGTTACAAATTATTTTAAGTTGACTCAACAAATTGTTTTTTACATTGTGGTTTTGCTACCCAAAAAAAAAAAGGTTTGTGTTTTGTTTTGCTTCACGATTCACAAACTCGCACCAAAGTCCGGATCTGCATCGAATGATTTGCAATATGCGCTCTAAAGCCCCGATCTGAATCAAATGATTTGTGAACTTGCACCAAACTCCCAATCTGAATCAAATGATTCATGATATGCGCTCTGAAGTCTCAATCTGAATCAAATGATTCACAATATGAGCTCTGACGTCCCAATCTGAATCAAATGATTTGCGATACGCGCTCTGAAGTCCTGATCCAAATCAGAAGATTCACAATATGAGCTCTGAAGTCTTGATCTAAATCAAATGATTTGCGTTACGCGCTCTGAAGTCCTGATCCCAATCAAAAGATTTGCAGACCCACTCTGAAGTCCCAGTCTAAATCAAATGATATGCGATACACCCTCTGAAGTTCCAATCTGAATCAAATGATTTGCAACCCCATTCTGAAGTCCTTATCTGAATCAAATGATTCACAAACCCGCACTGAAGTCCTGATCTGAATCAAAAGATTTGTGATACATGCTCTAAAGACCCGATCTGAATCAAATGATTCACAAACCTGCACCGAAGTCCCGATCTGAATCAAATGATTTATGAAGCCGCACCAAAGTCCTGATCTAGAATAAAAGATTCACAAACCTGCTCTGAATTCTTGATCTGAATCAGTTGATATGCGATACATGCTCTGAAGTCCCAATCTGAATCAAAAGATTTGTGAAACCCATTTTGAAGTCCTGATCTGAATCAAATGATTCACAGACCTGCACCGAAATCCCGATCTGAATCAAATGATTTATGAAGCCGCACCAAAGTCCTGATCTAGAATAAAAGATTCACAAACCTGCTCTGAATTCTTGATCTGAATCAGTTGATATGCGATACATGCTCTGAAGTCCCAATCTGAATCAAAAGATTTGTGAAACCCATTTTGAAGTCCTGATCTGAATCAAATGATTCACAAACCTGCACCAAAGTCCCGAAACTGAAACAAATGATTTGCGAACCATCATTTGAGATCGTGACTTCGGATCACGGATTGTGAATCATTCTATTCATGAAATGATTCACGAACCTACTCCAAAGTCCCAGTCTAAATCAAATGATTTGCAGTACACGATTTGAAGTCCTGATCTGAATCAAATTATTTGAAATTTGCAATCCGATTGGAGCGCTTGTTTACCATTTCACCCATCACTATATGTTTTTTTTTAAGCCATTACAAGGGATGTTGAAATTCGAAAATAAATGGCTCTTGTGATCTGTGTTTTTGCCAGTGAATCACTTGAACTGCATGATACTATAGATTTCTGACATTTTTATGATGACAAACCATAAAAATATCAGCTGGAACTTGATTTTATCCATAGGGACTGGAAGAAGGATGTGGTTGTCACATCTGTAAACAGTTGAACTTTGTGTGTCTCAAACAGAATTAAGAGCTCAAAACGAGTGACCACTGTATCAAGCTATGAACATGGACAGTCAGAAAGAAAGAAATACTGATATTTTCCGAGTGTTATTCCCAAGAAGGGATAAAACTAGGCTACGTCTTTGTTTGCTTTTGAGGAGTTTATGGTTATGTCTGTCTGTGTGTTCCTTTCATAGAGTAGAAGAGCAAAGGAGGAAGAGATAGATCAGTGATTTGACTGATCAGAATAGAATCAGTCAGCTGTGGAATTACAGCCATATGGACGTCCTGCCTATCAGAAGTCATCTTAAAACCTTCATCAGTACTCGCAAAACCGCATCTGTTGATGTTGCTCCATCTGGAACAGGCACAGAAGGTACAGATAGTTGGTTTGAAATGAAATTTAGAAGAATTTTGCTCATCCTATTTAGATATGGCATTTAGTTGCGAAAGAAAGAAAAGACATTAGATACTTACGAGACACTTCTGAATGAATTGCAAATCTCAGCACGCCACACAATTTGAAAGATCGAAGATGAGTTATGTGCCAAAGTTTAATATTTATTGTTAAACTTTGTTCAAATCCCTAACCTTAAACAAGTGACAGTATTAGCGCTTAGAAAACCTCATTAATAAGTGTACTGCCCTACTTTAAGCATTTGAAAATGTGCTTTGGGTAATTAAATATTCAGAAGAAAACAAACAAACACAGGTATATATTTAATTCTCTTGTAGATTCCTCCACGTTTGCATTATTCACACGTCGGTTCATTAAAAATACATTCCATACTAATGATAAACATTATGTTCCTATTCCCATCAGGATGACATACATATTCCTGACTCATTAAGAAAGCTTTACGTTTGTAGTCAAATTGCAACATTTTATCACTCTGAGACTGTTGATGGTACCAGTGCTTCACTCTCTGCCATTTTTTTTAATTTAATTTAATTTAATTTAATTTAATTTAATTTAATTTGATTTTTTTTTTAATAATTTATTTTATTTATCTATTACATAATTCAAAGTGTTTTTCAAGTAAACATTGATTCTTATTTAAACAGGATTTAAATTTTTAAATCAAGAAGTGTGTTCATTATGCATTTTGCTGTGGTGCTGAATTTTATATTGAGAAAAGTGAAATTTGGAAATTTGGAAAAATGTTCTGCAATTAGGATTTTTTTCTGCACTCACTGAGATCAATGCTTAAACACTGTTTATATTTATTTATTCATTTTTATTTATTTTTATTTTATTTTATTTTATTTTATTAAATAGTGTTTTTTTAATTAAACATTGTTCATTTATTTTAAATAGTATTTAACATTATAAATGAAGTGTGTTTAGTATCATAAAAGTAAAAATTTGTGAAATTTTTCTGGCATTTGTGTACATTTTTAGAAATAAGTACCCCTTAGTGGAAAAAATAGGGAGACAAATGCTTAAACACTATTTTATTTTATTTTATTTTATTTTATTTTATTTTATTTTATTTTATTTTATTTTATTTCAGTGGTATTAAAATACTATTTTAATTTAAATAGTATTTAATATTCTAAATCAAGAAGTGTGTTCAATACCATATATGACCCTGAACCACAAAACCAGTCATAAGGGTCAGTTTTTTTAAATTGGGATTTTATAAATAAATAAATAAGATAATATAAATAAATAAGCTTTCCATTGAAGTATGGTTTGTTAGGATAGGACAATATTTGGCAGAGATACAACTATATGAAAAACTGAAATCTGAGGGTGCAAAAAATCTAAATATTGAGAAAATCGCCTTTAAAGTTGTCCAAATAAAGTTCTTAGCAATGCATATACTTAATCCAAAATTAGGTTTTGATATATTTACAGTATGAAACTCACTAAATATTTTCATAGAACATGATCTTTACTTAATATCCTAATGATTTTTGGCATAAAAGAAAAATCGATAATTTTGACTCATACAATGTATTGTTGTCTATTGCTATAAATATACCCGTGCTACTTAAGACTGGTTTTGTGGTCCAGGGTCACATATTAGTTTGGTTAGCTGTGGTACCAAAATTTGCATTGAGAATATTGAAATTATTTGACTTCTGAAACAAATATACCTCAGTGAAATAAATATTCTTGTCTCGTTAGTAAAATCGTTACATTTCTAGCCCAAAATACATTGTGTTTAATCATTCTGAGACTATGATGGTGCGTTTCTGTACTCGCTGAGACCAATGTTTCACCCCGTGTCATTTTAGACACGTTATTTCTCCATCAGTGACCCCGAATGTTCGGGCCACAGCGGCCCTCCATCAATCCTCAGGTCTGATAGACGCTTCCGCCTGAAAGCCAAAAGAACCTAAAATTGAGAACAGTTTTCGAAGTGTAAAAGAAAAAGATGGAAAAGTTAACCACAGCCTGCGGGACGTCTCCGTTTGTGAACGAGCACGACTGTAAACTTATTTCCACAACAGGTCTATGACTTTTCTGTTTTTGATGGATAGACTCTTTAAAATGATATTTTCTGAGGGGGCAAAAGATTAAAAATTGTTTTAAAAAGTGTACACCTAATTCCCCGAAGAGATGCTTTTGTTGAGGAAAGGCATTTGTCACTGCTGACAGGCATCTCCATGTGTAATTGTGACATGGGCTTCTGAAATTGGCTGCGGTAAACAGCGGGACGTTGGTATTAGTGCTGGCTATCAAGGTGGTCTAAAATACCTGTAGAAATCACTTTAACCATATATGCGATGTGACAAATCTGTCAGTGTGAGGAAAATTACACGACTATACTGATTGGCCCATAGCACTACAAAAACACAAATGTGAAAGGTACATTTCGCTTTCTTTGTGTTATACCTGGACTGAGATATTTGTGTTTATTTCTCAGCAAAAGCCCGCCAGATGACGCAAAATACATTATGGACTAGTACAAAAACACTATTTAGATTATGGCAAATCTTCTGGTCTTTATAGTCTTTATAGTGGTTAAACATGAGATATAATTAATTTTGGGTAAATCTAACGGGCAGTCTTTGGTCTCATTCATCTAATTTTTTATTCCAGAGCAAATCGTTTTGGCTGAGGGGAATGTTTTATCACGTTAGGTTTTATATAAATGTAATGCTTTATATCAAAGTGCTGTCTTTGTACTTTTGACTGAGTTGCCTAGCAACTTTTATAATGGCTGTTGTTTATTAAATATTAATATTCAATAAATAATAGTTTATGTAATATAGCTGCAAGCAGCTGTTATTGCATGCTTGTTTAGAATCACCTGTCGCATATGCTCAGCAGGTTTTGTGAAGTTTTGAGTTTTCCTTTAGGCTTTATAGGATTTTGGGTAAATTTGGACAGGTCCCTTTTCTAAATGACCCCGTTATAGCTTCCCAAAGGGTAAATTTCAACATTTTTTGATAATTATTGGCCTAGAGATTCCAGAAAATTGTACTGAAGTGTTTTTTTTTTCCCATATTAAGCAAAAAGCTGAGGACTAGTTCACGAAAGTAGATTTTTCACATCTTCTTAATCATTTAACTAACAATTTGATTGACAGCAGTAGTTCTAGAGGCAAAGTTGTTCGTAATTAGGAGTTCTATCGCATGATATGAATATTGTGTGTATGTGTGAAAAACCACACAACGTACAATTGTGTACGTCCTTGAAAATGAGGTATCGTCGCCTCCAGTGGACAATTTCTTTAAAATTTCTCACAGACCTTAGGCCGATCGGAACGAAACTCTGTGAACCTATTCCGCGAGCTGTTTCTTTCCAATCGACCTCCGTTAACCTTGTCTAATAGGTGGGTAATAGGGGGTAACGCGAGTTACGTAATCAGATTACTTTTTTCAAGTGACTAGTAAAGTAACGCATTACTTTTTAATTTACAAGAAAATATCTGAGTTACTTTTTGTTCCCTTTATGTATTTAATCCCATTTTATTAACCAATGTCTTTGCTGCTGACCTTTGTTGATCCAATTAAACCATACTAAAAAACTTACTTCAGATTAACTAACATTTGTGCTTCATTTTTCTCATTGCTGAAGAGTGTTGAACTTCCTTCTCCTACAGTTCTACTGTACTGTAATTTACTTTTCCTTCAGCCTTAGGCTTATTTCTTTCACTTTTTGGTGTGAAAGGGCTTTTACATTTGCTAAAAATTGAATTTTTTATATTAAAAATAAACAAGCAAGCCCTGCCCAGATTTAAAAAGTAATGTAAAAGTAATGTAACACATTACTTTCCATAAAAAGTAACTAACATAATTAGTTACTTTTTTAGAGAGTAATGCAATATATGTATTTTAAATATATTTATATGTATTTTATATATATTTTAAAAGTAACTTTCCCCAATGTCCTTATAAACACAGCGATTTTCATGTTGATAGGACAAATGCTTGTGTAGGTATAGCCATTTTTATGTTTTTGCCCCTCTTATAACGCCACTATATAGTGACCTCAGATTGAGCGCTTATATAAGCGTTCTGAGTTTTGCATATATATCTCATTCCGTTCAGGAGTTATAGGCATTTTACTAAAAGTGGTCCCGCTCCTTTCAAACGTTTTGGCATCCCTTTGCGGCAGTGAGTCGAAAGTTCGACCTTTTTTTGATAATTATTGATATTCAGTCTCCAGGGAATGTTTTGCACTGGTTTGGTTCCGAACGAGCGAAAAACCTAGGACAAGTTTGCAAAAGGAGGTGTTCTGAAAAATCCCAAAAAGCCTGAAAATTTCGCCAGGCTCACGACTGAATCTGAGGCGTGCATTTTGTCCGTCGTGACCCAAGGGTTCCACTTGAGCCTGTGACTGACAGTTTAGGAATTATGAGCGATTTTGTGCTTTTGATCGCTGTAGCGCCCCTGTCAGGCCAATTGGGGTGAGCCTTGGTCACGTTGTTGGCGGTGTGGGTACTACCATCCCTCCAAGTTTCAAATCTCTACGACTTATGGTTTGGTCTGCACAATCAGTTTTATGTGGAGATTGCTGATCCTTGGCCATTCTAACAATTACAATAGGATTTCAGCGCTACGCACTTAAACCCCTAAAAATGAGTATAGTAGTATTTAGTATTGGGAAATGGTGTGTGTTTATATACAGTATGTATGACAAAGCAATTTGCTCAAATGAATCAGATTCCCAACATCTGAGTAGAGCTGGTTTGATTATTGTGTTAGATTGCTCAGCTGTGAAGCTGCACAATGCACTGTGACAAAAAAAGAAAGGTTTTGCACTGCTGCACACACATAGAAGCTTGTCACCCCGAGTTTTAAGTCTGTGACAAAAAGCCCCAGAATGTAGTTAACTTGCACAGTGTCATTGCCAGTGCACTTCCAGTGCATGAAACATGTTGACATGCAGATGCTAACGCTTCTGTCCTGTAGTGTGTACTTGGCATCGCTATTTTGAAAGCAGCTGTGCTACTGTCACCCTACGGATAAATGTTAAGTTAGCAGCAGCAGCGCTACTTTTCGTTAGTACTGGTTTGTAGGAAGGAGCCAAAGAGCGAGAGGGAAGGAAACCAAGAAGGAGAGAGTGAGAGAGGCCATCTGTTCCTACTTTCTGACCCAGTGCTCTCATCAGAAACAGCCTTTCCAAATTAGAAGTCCAATCACCAAGTGCACTAATACTGCTGATTACAGCTTGCGAGCGAGGGACGGAGACGGAGAGATCAGAGAGAGCTAAAATAAAGTTCTCTAAGTAGAAAATTAACCAAAGTGATGACATTTAAAAGAAACTGGGAAAAAATTGCACAGACAACCTGCTAATGAACAGAATCATAGAGGATCTCGAGAGAACTGTACTGCTTTTACATGGAAAATTCAAGAAGGAGCTCACCTGGGGTCTGATGTACACGGGTGGATCTTCTGTTAGTACAGTCAATTCACATTAAATCATTCAGCTACTTTTTTTAAAGACAAAAAATTATATAAATGGATTTTTGTTTAATTAAAGGGATACTTCACCCAAAAATGAGCCCTCCGGTCACTTACTCATCGTTCCATACCTGTATGACTTTCCCAGAATGTTGGTAACCAAACCATTTTGGGTCCCATTGACTTCTGTAGTATTCTTTTCTAAGGACATCAATGGGAACCGAAACTGGTGGTTACCAGTTTTCTTCAACATATTTTGTACTGATAAATAGGTGGTTGTATTTGTGTGTGTGTGGTTTTATTTTATTTTATTTATTTATTTATTTTTTATGGTGTCATTACCAAACTGGTCAGCATTTATTTATTTATTTATTTATTTATTTATTCATTCATTCATTTGTTCGTTCATTTATTCATTCTCAAAAATGTCCGTTAATTAAGAGATTTTTATATCATAATCTGATAATAGTTTTATTTTATTTTATATTTTATTTTGTTTTATTTTACTATGTCAGTACCAAACTGGACAACATATTTTATTTTATTTTATTTTATTTTATCAGAGATGTCCATTAATTAAGAGATTTTTATATTATGATCTGATTGTAGTTTTATTAGGTGTTATTACCAAAAAATGTTTATTTATTTTCTAAAAAAATGTTTTTTTTTTTTTTTTTTACTATGTCATTATTACCAAAGTGGTCGACATTCACTTATTTATTTATTTATTTTCTCAAAAATGTCCATAAATTAAGATATTTTTGTATCATAATCTGATAGTGGTTTTACTAGATTTATTTTATTTTATTTTATTTTACCAAACTGGTCATTTATTTATTTATTTATTTATTGTCTCAAAAATGTCCATTAATTAAGAGATTTTTATATTATGATCTGATAGTATTTTTATTAGGTGTTATTACCAAACTGGTCAGCATTTGAGAATCATTAAAAAAATTGTATAAATTTTCTCAAAAATGTTAATAAATTAAGAGATTTTATTTTATTTTATTATTATTATTATTATAATACCAAACTGGTCAACATTTGAGAATTAATTAATTAATTAATTTCTCAAAAACATCAATTAATTAAGATATTTTTATATATAATAAGATATTTAGATATTTTAGATCTTTTATATATAAAATCTGATAGTAGTTTTGGGTTTATTTATTTATTTATGTATTTATTTTTCGTTTAATTTTATTTAATTACTCCAGTGGCCAAGCAATGAATAAAGACTTATCATATGACATTTGCCAGCAGAAGTACATTTCTGAAGTACATTTCCAGCAGAAGTGCATTCAATTGTGGTCTAAATTTCAGAAAAAGTTAAATAATTTTCACTCAAAGAAAGATCAATCTGTTATGTGGATTTCACGTGGCAAGATGACAGACAGTGCAGTAGTCAAACAGATCACTGGTCTGTGGAAATGTCTCTTGACGGCTGTCTGGATAGGTTTGACGACATAGTTCTGTTCTCAAGCAGGTGTGCTGTATTGTGAAGGTTTAACATTAAACATAAAAAAACGAGCTCTCAGTTAAACCTGAACCTGATCGCAGTTCTAACCCGTATGTGACCTCCACAACATTGTTAAAAATACCATTGCACTTGAGCGCTGTATAGGCATAATGAGTTGAATGCGAAGGTAACGGCAAGCTTAATTTGTTATTTTGCGGTACCTATGGGACGCTGAAGCCGGTTTGTGTTATCTGTTAGCGCGCTACCCGACACACGTCCATGTGGCAGCTGGCATTTTTTCAAATTGAAGGTGACTCCTTGTTTACCCATTTCCAACTAGTTGGGTGCACTGAATTTAAAGCAGCATTCAGGGTCTCTGGGCTTACGGGGGGTAAAAGTGGGTCAGGTGAGCGTCTCACGCCGGCTCCTCCTCGCGCACAGATGGGCGCATCTGTCACAGCTTCCCGCGTCAAGTGTCACGCCGGCAGCTCAGGGCCAGACGCGCGGCACCTCGCGTGTTGCCCAGATGGATGGGAGCAGGAAGATACAGTTTACCGTGTTTGTCCGTGAAAGAAATCTACCGTGATTTGGCCCTCGGCTACAGTCGCAGAGAAAAAAAGGCTTGTTCTGTGGTGACCTTGATTCGTACCGAAAACAGGCTATAGGTGTCTGGTCATCAATAAAGCCGTGGGACGGCCCACTGCATATGCCAATGCTGCGGCTCTACATGCTTCATCATGTTACATCTGGACCGCTGTACAAACTACACTACAAGAAATCATTTTTGTCTTATATACTTTGACAAATATAAATAAAGACAAATGTATTTATTGTCTAATATATTTTATTATTGAAGTAAATGATCTTTAAAACAAGTAAACAATAACTGTAAACAAACTAATTCTTGTTTTTAGACAATACATCTTAAATTAAGATGACTTTTATTAGCCCTTTGGTACACTTTTTAAAGGAAAAAAGATTAAAAGAAATATATACAAACTTAAAAAGAAGAAATGTATCAAGAGGTTGCATTTATGCAATTATATACTTATAAAAAAAATGTAATTTAATTTTTTATTTTTAATTAATTGTGTGTTATATAATGTTATATAATAATTATATATATATATATATATATATATATATATATATTAACAGTAAACAACAATTGTATATTTATAATATATTACAATTTTATAATAAAAATGAAAAATATATCGTTTAATTATTGTCTTATGAACACACAATTAATAAGTAATAATTATTAGAATTGTAAAATTGTAGTATTATAAATATACAATTTATATGCAATTATATATATAAAATTATAGTTTAATTTTATAATTTTAATAATTATTTATTCATTGTTTTACGTGTGTGTATATACACACATAATTAATAAGTAATAATTATAATAAAATCAAACTATAATTATATATATTTTACTGTTTTAAATTTAATTATAAATATTATATTTATAAACTGTAATATATTATAAATACACTATAGTTTTCTGTAAAAAATAAAATATTTTATATTTTATATATATATACACACACATATACATACAATTAATAAGTAATAATTATTATTTATTATTATATTATTATTTAAATTATGTATTTGTTGTTTTAAATTAAATGATACTTATTATAAATATAAAATTGTAATGTAAATATACAATATATTTTTACAATATATCTTTTTCTGTAAAAAATCATTTATTTCTAGATAATTATAATATTGTAGTTTTAATTAAAAAATACACACACATACACACACACACATACACACAATAAATAATAATAAATAAATTATAATTAAATTATTTATTAATTTTTTTATTATTTTAAATTAAATAATTATTATAACTATAAAATTGTAATATAAATATACAGTAGTTATTTTCTTTAAAAAATCATTTATTTATAGATAATTATAATATTGTAGTTTTAATTTAAAAAATAAATAAATACACACACAGTAAGTAATAATAAATACATTATAATTAAATTATTTATTTAATTTTTTATTGTTTTTAATTAAATAATTATTATACCTATAAAATTATAATATACAATAGTTGTTTTCTGTATAATATATATATATTTATATATATTTGTAGATATATTATTTTTTATTTTAAATTAATTGTTACTTATTATTACCAATATAAATATACAACAGAATAGTCGGAATGCAAAAAATAGCAGCAGTAATAATGTTTAATAAATAAAAATAATAGTAATTAAATAATAATAATAATATAATGTAATATAATATAATATAATATAATATAATATAAAAGAATAAATATATTGTCATTTTTTTAAATATTACAACAAGCAAGGACAATTATGTTAATGAATCATACAATATGCCAGAACAATTGATTATTTTCATTAGTAGTAGTAGTAGTAGTAATATTTATATTAATGCAACTATCCTTCAGAAAAATAAAGCAAAACAGTTCATCTTGTGCATTTGTTATTCAGTAGACGTTAGTGTTTAACGCTGGGTTAAATTGTCATATTGATCCGGCCTTTAAGGAGTTCAAACTCATTGAGAGCCCATTAGTCAAACATTTAGGAAGATATTTGTAATGACTTTGGCTCTTGACTCGAGAGGATGATACCAGTGACCCAGACGCATTATATTATCATTATTAGACAACCTCCTTAAAAGTCATATGACGAGGTCAAAAGTAACTACGGTATGACCGGTTTGTTTGAATGAAAAATATATCCACATAAAGAGGAGATACTGATGCAGTCTATCAAAATATACTCAGATGTGCATCAGCTCATGTAATTGGATGTGCTTCAAGATAATGGAGTTCCAGTAATTATGATGAAAATTCTTTGAAAGCTGTTATAACGTGTTTTATGTTCACTTTACAGTGAATCTCCTGGACACAACCAAAATATCAGGAGACTGGGGCTGGCTCACATACCCTTCACATGGGGTAAGAAACGTCTGCTTCTTCATTATTATTATTATTAGTGTGTTGTGAAACTTTAAGGTGTTGAACTGCATATTAAGATGCTACTGTAAGTCATTCATACATTGTGAGTTTGGCAGATGAAGTGTTTGAAAGCGTAATTGAAATCAGTGATTGTTCTTGTTGTTTTTTTGAATGCCATTAGTGAATGAACTCTTTCCTCTCGCTCAAGCCAACTGGCTCTAGATTGGCATTGTCTAGTCATTTTCATTTTCGTTGGTTTCCCCTCACCGATTTCTCGCTGGCACTAAACCTGCGTTCTGTTGCACGACTGCTGTTTGTAGTTTTATGATGAGTAGGCTATGTTATCAAAACTGTCTTATTGGCAGTGTTAGAGCCGGTGGCACAGAAATTGCATAAAGCAACTTTAAAGTCAGCAGGACATAAAAAATGACCTGCTTACGTTCTCAGTTCACATTACTGGTCTTATTGTGAGCAGCTGGTGCGTGCTATTCCAAAGAATAATAATAAATAATATTTCCAGAGGTTCATTCATCAAAATGTAATCATTTGATTAACCTAGGAAACAACTTTTTTTACATAGGGGTTAAATTGGGACAGAATTATTCCAAAACAGTGAATAAAATGACGGTGTGTATATATTATATCATTATATAAACTTGTATTATATTTGAAGATGTCTCTCTTTCTCTTTCTCTCTATTATTACAATTTAAAAATAACTGGTTTATATGTAATAAAGTAGCAGTGCATTTAGCAGCATTTTGTTAAATGTAGCAGTACATTTAACATATAGCAGTATTTTTTTATTATAAAATTTTATTCATAATTGGGGGTCAGAAAATTCTGTCAAATGTTGGGTCAGTACTTTTATTTTATTTTATTTTATTTTATTTTATTTTATTTTATTTTATTTTATTTTATTTTATTTTTTTTATTTTTATTTTTTTTTTTTTTTGCCATAGGCATAGTTTGGGGCCAGAAAATACCATAAAAGTTGGGTCAGTACTTTCATTATTTTATTTTATTTTATTTTATTTTATTTTATTTTATTTTATTTTATTTTTGCCATAGGTATAGTTTTGTGTCAGTACTTTTATTTTATTTTGTTTTATTTTATTTTATTTTATTTTATTTTATTTTATTTTATTTTATTTTGTTTTATTTTATTTTATTTTATTTTATTTTATTTTATTTTATTTTATTTTATTTTTTATTATTTTATTTTATTTTATTTTATTTTATTTTATTATTTTATTTTATTTTTATACCATAGTATATATTTGGGGTCAAACTACTATAAAAAGTTTGGGTCAGTACTTTAATTATTTTATTTTATTTTACCATAGTTTGGGGTCAGAAAATACCGTCAACATTTTGTTTCAGTATTTTTATTTTATTTTATTTTATTTTATTTTATTTTATTTTATTTTATTTTATTTTATTTTATTTTTCCATAGTAATAATTTGTGGTCAGAAAATACCATCAACGTTTTGTGTCAGTACTTTTATTATTTATTTTATTTTATTTTATTTTGCCATAGGTATCATTTGGAGTCAGAAAATATAATAAAGTTGGGTCAGTGCTTTAATTATTTTACTTTATTTTATTTTATTTTATTTTATTTTACCATATGTATAGTTTGGGGTCAAAAAAGACTATAGAAGTTTTGGGTCAGTACTTTCATTATTTTATTTTATTTTGTTTTATTTTATTTTATTTTTTTATTTTTGCCATAGGTATAGTTTTAGGTCAGTACTTTTATTTTTTATTATTATTATTATTTTTTTTTTTAAGAAAAACTTTTATTTAAGGATGGATTATATAAAATTTCATTTCATTTTCTGTTTAATTTAATCTAATTTTATTCAAGGATCCAAAATAACCCTGAAAGTGTTTCCATAAAAAATCATAGAGAGAGAGACAGAGAGTTTCTTTTTTTTTTTTTTACCTACATTTTAAAAAATTAATCATATTACAAAGTAAAATATGTTGCAAACACATATCCTGGTAATGTTTATTTGTACGATTTCAATTTCTAAAAGGTTTGCTAGATTTTCCAACTGAAATATGTTCATCAACTCATCCCTGTCAGCACATATGCAAAAAAAAAAAAAAAAAAAACTGATTGCTGCCATATGCTTTGTTCTCTCTCTTTCACACAAACACACACACTTTCCCTAATCCCAAACTCCTCTGTCCCTCTTGTCCCTTTGACACATTATTCAACTGCTCTCAGTCGTACCATAAAAGACAGAGAGAGACAGAGGGTGTGTGTGTGTGTGTGTGTGTGTGTGTGTGTGTGTGTGTGGGTGGGTGAGGAGAGGACAGAGCAGGAGAAGAAAAAAGCAAGGCGATGTTCAGAGTTGGCTGCATTTGCATATTCTAATGGAGAAAATGATGCATGGGGTATTGAATTAGCGGCGCACAAAGTGATCTAAGCGTTGAACTGTCACAATTAGCGCGGGTGGCTGTCAGAGGCTGACGGCGGTGTGATGTCCCTCGGAGTGAAGCGACAATTAGCAAACCGCGCGACACGTCGCAGCCGCTGATGTAACAATCCCTCCATTATCGGCTCACATGTTTAACGCCGGCGGAACGCAAGTAAATTCCTCAAATCAAAGTGGGAGAGTCTTTCAACGGGACATATAAAGGGCTATAATCATCTGTTTTAAGTGCTTGTCATGGATAGTTATCCGGAGAGTGTTTTTAGTTTGTTGCTGTGGTGTTCTGGATGCTTATTTTGATATTTTGGGGCATGTTTCCCAAAAAGCATTGTTTGCTAACTATGATCACAAGTTTCATTGAACTCTGTTGGTAACGACAAAATCTGCAAAAAACATTTAGCATTTATGGCTTTTTTCAGTAACCCCTTGTTTTGGGATCAAATGAAATGTCCTTTTAGCATTTAGTTTTTTAACCCTCTGGGGATCAAATACCTTGACGGTGTTTAATCACGATTTTTCTTGACTGCGAAAAGAACTAAAAATAAGATTTTTTTATGGTACAGATAAGAGTAAGGTGTCATTTAAAAATGCAGAGGGTCTACTTTTGTGTATAATCATAATAAAGCAATGTGATTTTGTAAAACACATAAGAATGAAATATTTTTGTAATTTGGATATAAATTTGTAATGGTTTAAATTTAATTTTTTGTTTTATTTTACACTATGATAGTTATAGTTAGGGATCAAAAATTAGTTGAATTTTTTTTTTTTTTTTGTATTAATATTTTATTTTATTTTATATATTTTTTTAATATATTTGTTTAGTTTTTTTTTTTTTTTTCTTTAGAAATTGGTACTTTTTATATAAGGATGTTTTGTTAGTAATGTTTTACTGCCATAGTTATAGTTAAGGATCAAAATTGTAAGAAATTGTTACTTTTTATTCAAGAATGCATTATGTAATGTTTTTATTATTTTATTTTATTTTACATTACTATAGTTGTAGTACTACAGTTGTAGACCAAACATTTGTAAAAAAAAAAAAAAAAACTTTTTTTTTTAAAAAGAGACTGATACTTTTTATTCAAGGACACATTATCTAATGTTTTATTTTCTTTTATTAAATTATATTTGAGTTATAGTTAGGGTTCAAAAAATGAGTCAAGGGTTTTTTTTTTGTTTGTTTTTTTTAAGAAACTGACACTTTTTATTCAAGGATGCATTAGCTAATGTTTTGTTTTGTTTTATTTTTTTATTTTGTTTTATTTTATTTTATTGAATTATATTATATATTTTTTTATTTTATTTTACCATAGTTATAATTAAATTACTTTAGTTTTTTTTTGTTTGTTTGTTTTAAAGAAGTTTTTTTTCTATTTATTCAAGGATGCATTATCTAATGTTTTTATTTATTTATTTATTTATTTATTTAATGTTATTTTACAGTACCAAAGTTATAGTTAGGGATCAAAAATTAGTTATGTTTTTTTTTTTTTTTTTTTTTTTTTTTTTTTTTTTGAGAAATTGATACGTTTTACTTACGGATGCATTTTCAAATGTTTATTTATTTATTTATTTATTATGTTATTTTACAGTACCAAAGTTATAGTTAAGAATCAAAAATTAGTTGTTTTTTATTTTATTTTATTTATTTATTTATTTATTTATTTTGAGAAATTGATGTTTTTTTTTTTCAAGGATGCATTAGCAAATATTTATTTATTTAATTAAAAATGTATTTATTATTTATTTAAAAATAAAATAACATAAACATTATATTAGATAATGCATCCTTGAATAAAAAGTATCAATTTCTTTAAACAAATCGTAATTTTTTATATTTTATAATATAATATTTATTATATTTTATAATTATATTTTATAATTTGTTTTATTAACATAGTTATAGTTAGGGATAAAAAAATATTTTTTTTTGTTAAAGTTTTTTTTTTTTTTTTAATTTTAGATTTTAGATTTATTTTATTTTATTTTATTTGTATTTTTTATTTTATGGGGTCAGATATACCATGAAAGGTTTTCAGCCAGTAAGCAGCAAATCAGCATATTAGAATGATTTCTGAAGGATCATGTGACACTGAAGTCTGGAGTAATGATCTTGAAAATTCAGCTTTGCATTACAAAAATAAATGACACTTTAGAATATATTCAAATAGAAAACCAGTTCTTTCAAATTGCAATAATATTTCACAATATATTACTGTTTTTACTGTATTTTGTTCATATAAATGCAGCCTTGAACTCAAACTTGTACAGTAGTGTATATTTCTGTAAATAATGACTTCAGTATGGCTCAATTCAGTCTGTATTATATTGCAGTTTGCTAATGAAGTTGCTTGCCAAACTATTTTTAATCCAAATTGGCACTAGTAGGTGTCAAGTCTGTATCCTGTGTGAAAGAGAAAGTGCAAGACAGAGAGAGCGAGAGAAAGATAAAGAGAGAGTTTCTGAATGACTGTAGAGTCGTAAAGGTGCACAAATGAAATGGATTTCCTCGCGTACAGAGAGCACATTTACAACGACCTGAAAGCTAGAAAATGGGACATACATAATTCACTGAAGTGCGCTTTCAATGCGAGTCAACAAGCGGCAACGCAGTAAAACTGCCAGATAACGAGCATCCCCGTTTGCATTTGCCCTCTAATTACTGTTTGTTAAATGTATTCTCAGCGAATAATGCAAGCTATTTACTTGAACTTTGCCACCTTTTTTAGTTCGTATCCACTCAGTCACGTAAACAGCGAAGGCCTGGAACGGCGATTAAACCATCTCTTGCGGGAAGCAGGCAGTTATTTCTTCTTCTCTCAACTGTAAAAATAATTTCCGCAAATAGATTATGTTAGCGTGCGTATTCGCGCCGGCACGGCGAACACCTTCTCCCCAATTATTACTTGACAGCTAGCTAAAATTAGTGGCGTGCTTTAACAGCTCGGCATTAGTTAGTGTACCTGTCTGACGTGACTGCGGCGGTCCCCGCTGGAACCAGCCCCGACAAATGCATCTCATTTACACGCCGCAACGCTCTGCTAGATGCATAAACTCCTGTTTGCTTCTCTAATAGCTGTACTTTGCTTGTTTTATATGCATTCAACATCAGATCTGTTGACTCCAAACACAA